>NW_015515662.1:1604-3198 GCF_001515645.1 Sinocyclocheilus grahami | reverse complement strand
CTTCATAGCTGGAGAATTTTTTTTTTATTATAATGAAAAAATAACACATTATTACACTCGTCCACATCCATGACGCCCACAATTTCCAAATCTCCCTGATGCAACACCTGCTCATTTCTGACCCCTGAAAATCTCCTCGCATAACGCCTCCCGAAAGATCCTCTGTGCCTGAACCTGGCTCTGTCTATCTATTAATCTAACTCGTCTTTCTTTCCCCTCTGCTTTCTTAAAGGTTGGCTGCCTCTCCATCTGTCAGTCAGTCTTTGTGTGCAAATCTCCATCGTTTGCTCCAGCCTTACTGTATTACTGCATTTAAACACCATTTGTTTCACAGCTGGCACGAGGAGCGTCCAGCTCCCCTCCTCGTGAAGCACCGCTGCTGCTAATCGTCCTTCCACCCACATCCCTGCACTTCCTCTGCATCTCTTAATATCTCAGACCACGAGTTAGACCCCCGTCTCTCTCTGTCATTCCCTTTTCTCGAGGAGGCGTTTAGGTGTTGCAGGCTGTTTAGCACCTGGAAATCAGTTTGTCAGGAGTCACGTCTCTCTCAATGCAGCTATTGTCATTCACTAATGCTGGGCTGGGTCAAGATATCCTTCCCCCAACATGCTTTAATTGGGTTCTTGCTGAGAACTCACACACACACACACCTCTGAACGAAGGTGAGGAATGTCATTGTCATCATGCGACTGCAATTGGATGGGATCTGCAGCCAAAAACAGCACTTCCTCTCTGGCTGCCCCTAAATGGCTGGGTGTGGGGAACCGTCGTGCAGCCAGGCTATAATGTCAGACACTTTGAAATTCTCGCAATGTACAATCATGTGTCATTTTAATCTGCAGTGGCTCTCATCAGCGACCGTTCCCCGCCGAGAACAGGCCCGGCTGATTAGCGGCGAATCACTCGCCGTCCGAGACTTGGCTCGCTCTGACGACAAGACCAATATAAGGCTCGCAGGATTTCAGGTCTTTTCTGTTTCCATCATGAATCCTTTGAGAATTCCTACTGAGAAAAGAGCCAGAACTCTGCAGTCACATCAGATAAAATGAGATTACCTTTGGGTGACTTTATGCAGCGCATTAATCTCTCAGTTTTTTTAAGGCCATGTAATCAACTGCCAAAGCAATTCCACCACTCTATTTCTCTTCTCTCTGGAGGCTCTGACAGGCGTAAGACCGTCTGGGCCTGTCTTTTACCCGATGCTAAAGGTTTTACCCTTCGCAGTTTGCAACTCTGATCCCACTGCAAATGGTGGCAATCCGTTTCCCAGGCAACACTTCCCTCCTGGCTAGTGTTATGTTAATTCAGCAGAGGGTGAAAAGTTAAGAGAACCAATCCATTCACATCACTCATGTCTCGGAGAGAAATCTTTAATAACGCAAAAGCTCTGTTCCACAACCCAGTGAGGATCTTACTGCTTCCAAGGCAGCATCCTGACTGAAATGTGCCCTCAGAAGTGACCGATCTGGAACATCCTACTCTGTTCATCATACATGAACATTTGTCATGAAAATCACATGAAAAATGTAGGCTTTTCAGTGGCGTTTTTGGTAACACTTTAATATAGGGACCAATTCTCACTATTAACTAG
>NW_015515662.1:0-716 GCF_001515645.1 Sinocyclocheilus grahami | reverse complement strand
GCATGAGGGCTGAGTAAATGATAATGATTTATTAGCTTATGCAGTGTTGCTTCTTAAACTCAAAATGCAATCTTGGTCTTGATATTTATTAATTTATCTCGTTTTAGTATTTTAGATATTTGACTGAAATAAAAGTCATTTTTGCAATGAAACATTTCTCTAACGTTGTCTACCTTCTTGAATTAATCACAAGCATTTGTCATTGCACATGATGCTGCCTTAGAATTTGTTCTAAGGTATTTTTAAAGGATGCATAATTATGCAGGAACATCAGGAATGCCTTAGTCTAGGTAGACAGTTGACTAGTCTGTCTCTCTCTTTCTCTCTCTTCCAGTTCCCTGTTTTGCAAACGCAGACAAAGCAGACAGTTTATTCCTGACCTACAATATACCTTATAGCCTGTGCACCATATTCCAGAGTGTCAGAGGATTTCCTGTCTCGAGCATGACAGAGGCTCGGTCTTTAAGAAAGAAAACAACGACATCAAAACAAAATATAGACGTCCCGTCCCTCAAAAGGAAAAGCGTGGTACTATACTAAAATAATTGGATTTGGAGTCTCTCTCTCTCTCTCAGGCGTGGAGTGCCCATGTCTTTAATAGGTAGTACCCGAACAGATGGAACACAAATTGCTCTTTCCCTGCACCTCTGGGTTCAAGGCAATTTTATCCCGTGTGCCTGTGAAGTTCTCAGATTGCCTTCCTGGCCTTTGAGCTG
>NW_015515661.1:4381-5227 GCF_001515645.1 Sinocyclocheilus grahami | reverse complement strand
GAGTGTGTGTGTGAGTGAGTGAGTGTGTGTGAGAGAGTGAGTGTGAGAGAGTGAGTGTGAGTGTGTGTGAGAGTGAGTGTGAGAGTGTGTGTGAGTGTGTGTGTGAGAGTGAGTGTGAGAGTGAGTGTGAGTGAGTGAGTGTGAGAGTGTGTGTGAGAGTGAGAGAGTGTGTGTGAGAGAGTGTGAGAGTGAGTGTGTGAGAGTGAGTGAGTGTGTGTGAGAGTGAGTGAGTGAGTGAGTGTGAGAGTGAGTGTGTGTGAGTGAGTGTGAGAGTGAGTGTGTGTGAGTGAGAGTGAGTGAGTGTGTGTGTGAGAGTGAGTGAGTGTGTGTGTGAGTGTGTGTGTGAGAGTGAGTGAGTGAGTGTGAGGTGTGTATATATAGTACATATCCAGCATACAGTATAAATGAGTTAACAATGACTTAAAATCAGATCTTTTGTTTATTGAGATGAGATCTGCTATTGTGTTCTGTTGTTCAAGTTCTGTGATTATGATCATGTTGGTATAATGGACAACTAATCTCTGTCGACCTGGTGTTTTCTGGGCTAGATCCCGTTGAACGACATGTTCGGATACTCGACCGAGCTGCGCTCCTGTACGGAGGTAAAATGTGAACGTGAAATCAAAATGCTCTCTCTCATGTGTTCCTGGTCTTATTGTGAACGATTCATCTGTGAATATTATTCTGAGAGAAAACAAAACATCAACTGCCTTCATAATCTCTCTTTAAATTGCAGTAGTTATTTGTGAAATGAGCGATCAGTTTCTGATGAACTAAACCAGGTCCTGATGGTTGTGACCGGTGTGTGTGTGTGTGTTCAGGGTAAAGGCGAGTACACCATGGACT
>NW_015515661.1:1737-2517 GCF_001515645.1 Sinocyclocheilus grahami | reverse complement strand
ACACCCTAACAACCACCCAAAATAATTGGTAACCACTTAGCAACCACTCAAACAGCACACAGTAAACCTCAGCGAACCCAGTCACCCGCTGCTGTGAGTTCTGCTCAAGGAGACGGGTTTATCTTCAGAGAATGTGTAGCAGGCGCTCAGAGTCTGACTTCAGCACAGCACGTTACCTCAGGCTGCGGCGGCGCTGGACCCGCGGCTCCTCTGCACGCCAGCGGAGGCTCCTGAGCCGGACTGAGCTCGACCACCGAGAGAAGCAGCCAGACTGAGCAGAAGGTCTTCATGATCCGCTCCGGAGAAGAGCTCAGTCTCGTGCTGCTGTGTGTACTGCGGAGCGCTGTTGCGCAACACGAGCGCGAGCTGACGCGTCTGAGCCGAGACCAATGCGCGCATAGCATGCCATCTGCGCTGCTGTTCCCTCCTGCTTGTGTCACTGCGCATCTGGCTTCTGTTAGTAACAATGCATTGTGTCGAGTTTATAAACCCAAAGAAGAGTGGATTTTGAGGGAATACCACTGCAACAATCCATCATCTCTACATCTACAGCAGCAGTCTCCTGCTTAGTTCACGCAGATCACAGTTCTTGCGATTTCTGTTAATTGTGTAAACGAATAATTCTGTTTTGAGTTGAATTTTAATATTAGTTTGAATTCAAATTAAAAGGTGGATTCCAGGTCCAGAAAAGACAACATTTGTAACATGTAATATATCCCCAAACAGCTGTCAACGTAAAATATATAAAGTTGTTCTTTTTAAATCACTGCTTGTAAACTG
>NW_015515661.1:0-326 GCF_001515645.1 Sinocyclocheilus grahami | reverse complement strand
CACCGGATCCTGGTTCTGCTCTTCATGTGCTTCCTGGGCTTCGGTGAGCGTCACGAGACCCGCAGCATCTCACTGATTCATATCCAGATAACACTGTCCACATCACAGAGCAAGTCAGAAAGCTGTGACCATGTGTTTGTGAGTTTAGGCTCAGTGGGGTCAGATTGCATGTGAAAGTGAAACTCGCCGTGTTATCTTACCACTCTGCTCTTTTTTTATTTGACTTTATTTTCAGGCAGTTACTTCTGTTATGACAACCCCGCCGCTCTTCAGACTCAACTCATACAGGTGTGTGTGTGTGTGTGTGTGTGTGTGTGTGTGTGTGT
>NW_015515660.1:4882-5228 GCF_001515645.1 Sinocyclocheilus grahami | reverse complement strand
AGGTAAATGTCTGATGACAAGTGTGTTACTGACCGATTGTTCAATCGCATGAGTTCAGAAGATGTAAATGTAATTGCCATACTCGATAGAGATGAGAAAACATAAGAGGAGTATCGTTCACTATTCCAAGAGACGATAATTCTAACAAAGAGAAGAACCCAGCAGACGAAGTACAAATAAATTTTTGAAGTCCCATAGGGCTCGTCACACACCGAGAGCCAGGTCCGGACGTAACTCGGTTGAAGTGGACAAGTAACAATGAGGAGTCCAGGCGAAAGTCAGGTGATAAAAATCCAAACATACAGGCCACAGAAAGCAAGATCCGATGGAGATTCAGCGGCGATGA
>NW_015515660.1:0-892 GCF_001515645.1 Sinocyclocheilus grahami | reverse complement strand
GCTGTTATTAAGCCTCTCATTAAAAAAACACAACTTGATCCTAGATAATTAGTTAATTACAGACTATCTCAAAGATATTAGAAAAAGCAGTATCCTTAGAGAGAAATGGTATCTGTGAGGATTTCCAGCAGAACTTTTTCATATTTTTTTAGACAGTGTTTTCCACGCTCACCTGTTTCTGGCTCAGGAAGTCCATGCCACAAGCCACATCCGCAGCAAAGTGCAGTAACTGCTGCGAGCAGAGCGTGGACGCGGTGCTGTTAGCGATGGCAAAGGCAGGGTCTGTCTCTAACACGCGGCTCTTACGCAGAAAGTCCAGCAGGTTTCCGTGAGGAGCGTATTCAATGGCCAGATACAGGTAACCTGCAGTAGAAGCAGACAGTGTGAATGAGCTCTCGAACACAGGCGCGTCGTATCGGAGATCTGCAGGAGATCAACAAATGTCTGTGGGAGTTGAGGCGCACACCTCTGTGTTCACACGCTCCCAGAAGGTTAATGATGTTCGGATGATGACCCAGTTTACACAAGACCTCGAGTTCCCCGGCAAAGTCTCTGTGGTCGTCCTTAGAGGCATATTCTATGGTTCAGACAGAGAATGAGACATTGTGAGAGAAATCGAGCACTTGCTAACATACATACTGACTCTTTTCTTTGAATTCTCCTCACCTTTCATTCTCTTGATGGCCGCGTCCATCCTCAGGCCGTCTTTCTTAATGCGGGCTTTCAGCACCTGCCCAAAGTTTCCCTCTCCGATCACATCCTGGAACTTGATGTCGCTCCACTCCAGGGTGGGATAGGCCACAGACTGGCTGGAGTTGGGAACTTTTTTGGGCACGTTCAGCGGCACGGAGCTAAACTGGACCACAGGCTCCTCTCTCTGTGAGCACAGGAG
>NW_015515659.1:3644-5228 GCF_001515645.1 Sinocyclocheilus grahami | reverse complement strand
TTTAAGGGGGTCTGAATACTTTCCGTACCCACTGTATATAACTCTTGTATGCACACTACAGTACTAATATAGTGAAATATTATCATTTTAAAAAGAGTACCCTTCAGAAATCATTCTAATATGCTGATTTGATAACATTTCATATGGTTAAAGCCATAATATATTGTCTTTGATGAAAATAACATTTTATTGAACAGCATTTGTATAAATTCGAAATTGTGTAATATTATACATTTCTTTACTCTCACTTTTGATCAATGTAATGTATCCTTGCAGAATAAAAGTATTCATATATATTTTTTATTATTATTGTTTTTTTTTTTTTAACAGTACTGAATCAAAAATGACTGTGAACCTGTAGTCTCCTTTCCACAAAAATGGAAATGTGCCATAATCTGAAGGCATATATGGCCCATGACTTGATGTGATGTGCATTAATTGGGTATTAATGTCTTCCCAGAATCCTTTGCCTTCCTGGAGATCGAGAGCTGGTGCAGAGAAGTCCAGCACTGAAGAAGACTGCCGGTTCTGTCCAAATGAACTTCAGCAGACTGACACGTCAGGAGCTCCAGCAGGCCACACTGCAGCTCAGCCTGTGGGAGAAAAACACCTTCAGCCTCGCTGACCGTCTACTGAGATCAGCACGGCTGGCCGGAGGTGAGCTCCACACACAAAACAGACATTAAAAGCAGCTTAGGTTTTTTACAGTAAAACTTTAACACCTAAAGGTGCGTGAAATGTATTTAAAATGATGTACACTCACATGAGATCAAGTCTCCAGTCATAAATGATTGACATCAGTAGTTTTGTGCATCTATAAATGAGCACCAGTAGAAAAATAGTGTCTGCACACTCACAAACACAAAAAAATATGGGCTTGTATGTCATCCTATCTGCTTATTTTGGCAGAATCGTCATGGCAACGTCTGCAGCAGATGCCAGGAGAGTGGCATGACTTCCTTCTTCCATTTCATGCAAATGTCAGCACAAGCATGAGGTCATAACTGAAGAAGGTGGATCCTTTCCATCAACCCACAGATCCTGGCGAGTGACAGTTGTGTTTACAAGCTCAATCCTGACAAACCAATGCCCAGATTGTCTTTAAAGTGCCTCATTCCTATCTCTTTAGACATGAACTGTTTTCTGTGTTGTTGTTTTATACAGTATATTTTATATTCATCATTTCATAACTTAATAAACTAAATATTTCCACAAAGGCGACATGCGGTGCAGTATTCTGTTCTTAAATAAACACACCCAGATCTGCTCATCATAAATCTTTATTTCTAATATAATAAACACCTTTTAGGGGAAAATAAATAAATCCAGTCGTCAAGCTTGATAATCGAGTTTATATTACTACTGATAACAGCTCATTTCTATTATACACATAAGTCACACTTTAAAATGTTAACCCAGGGTCAACTAGTTCTTAACCTGGGTTAGTTACTAGATTCATAGCCCAGGATTAAAAACAATGTTAAGCCCTGTAAAAACACTCCTCGTCTGCCACTGGTTGGTAGTGTGTAGTGCGAAAAGCTTATTTGTGTATGGATGATATCAAGCAATATTTTAAACACAAGC
>NW_015515659.1:0-2863 GCF_001515645.1 Sinocyclocheilus grahami | reverse complement strand
GAAAAAGTACCACTTATTACAACCCGAAACTAATTAAAATTATATTTTGGCCAGATTATTGAATTACTAACATATATTTAACAAAAGGAGGAAGCATTGTTGGCACGTGTGTTCAAATATAATTTAGCTTCATATTTTTATGGCAAAAGCAGATTTATTTCAGTACATTCTGTGAAATTGGTAACATTTTACAATAAGGCTGTGTGCGTTAACATTATTTAACTGAGCAATGTGTTAATGTTTATGGCTACATATACTGTATAAACAAACATTAAAAGTTATCACTAATTAGCACTGCAAACAAAGAATGAACCAATGACCAAACATTAATAAGTGATATTGTATGCTGATGATTCCTCATACATTAAATAATGCTACAGTACAGAACCTTACTGTAAAGTATTACCGTGAAATTCAATGTACACCACTAAGGGGTAAACGTGTCAAAGTGTGCAGTTTAATAATTTAGTTTTTAGTGCGTGTTGAACCAGTGTTCATATCAAACGAATCAAATCTGTTGCATTACGGTGTGCTGTACATGTGCGCACTTATGTGCTTTTGTACGAAGGATGTGCCTCTTGCATTGACCACTCAGACGTAGGGACAGAAAGAAAATGGACAAAGGCTTTGAGACTCCTTTCCTCCCTTCCAAAGTTTCCTGGTCCAGATATTTTATAAGGCCTCAAACTCATCAATCCTCTGTTTAGTGTTACCCTGGCGAATCTGCCGGAGAGTTTTGTATTTGTCTCGGCCGGCGCGCATGTTCTCTGTGTGCAACAGGTCGTTCGGAGTCTTCTTGGTGTCGTCACGAGCCTGGGACAACTCTGAGGTCAGAGCCTGTAAAGAAGATAATGTCAGCGATTTAGTGATGCTTCTTTGAGCCGTGACTGAAGAGAGCGATAAGAGCTGAATCCATGCGATTCAGAAAAGGACTTAAAACAACAAAGTCATAACCCTACATCCTCATGTGAAGGATACATTTGCATTAACAACCTAGAACAACATTGCTGTTCAGGCCTAACCCAATGTAAGCCCCTAAACCCATTCAGAGCAACTGGATATCTAGTTGACAACATCCTCCGATTTAGGTTAGGAATGTGTTGCGGTTGGGTTTTGGGGGAGGAATAGTGTTTGAACTGTTTTGGGATAATAGTGTTTGGACTGTTTGATAGTAATGTTGTTTTAGGACAGATAAAGTACAGAATGTTATTTCAGGAACATGACCTACTTGGCAAAATCACATCAACCATTCCTAACCCTAACTGTTGACTAACCCTGCAGGCAGAGGGAAATTATGGGTTTGTAAGTCAAGCTCCAAGCCCAAGCCTAAATCCTAAGAGCCTAATCCTATTTCCAAAATCTGTTTGGTTGATAAGAGTGTTGCCCAGGACCAACAAAGATCTGTTAGCGGTACCACAGTAATCATATGAGACAACCTGATGAACCACAGTAGGACATGTTTCATGTTTATAGGCATCCCTGGGGCTAGATACCTAACTATTCCTGTCAACCAAGAAAAGCTCTAGGTCCAACCAACCCTAAACCAAACCCCAACATTCTCCTAAAAAGAAAGGCAAATTGCTAGTAGATGGGTTTTTTTTTTGGGGGGGGGGGGGGGGGGGTAATCATTCCTACTCACAGAGAGCTGTATTAGCCACTTTCTGACACACAGTAGCTCCAGTACTCCCCGAGAAGGCCTAGAGCCAGGAAAAGTGGACCCGAAGAGATTTTGTTCTCTTGCATTTGCACCTACAATGGGAACCCAGCTATGATAGAGGATGGCAGAATCAGAGCTTTTGTTGGTTTTATGTTATTTACATGGGAGTTGGAAAGGCAACGAGATAAATCAACTACCAACTTATGTGCAAGTATTTACTCAATCAATTCCTGATTAGTTCCTTCTGTGGGAGAGGGGCTATTCCTAGTTTAGCTTAGCTTAGTTCCAAACCTGCTTCAATGCATCCTAGATTTAAGTTTTGAGTAAAACCAAATATCTTGATAAGCTGGTTCAGGGACTACTACACAACTAAACTCTGCAAGAAAGTGGATCTCCATGAGTCAGAATGAGTAACCCTGTTCTAGACCCTTAACCTAAAATCAGAAAGCAATGACGGGTAATAGGAATGTTGTATAGGACAGGGTTATTCAACCCCGCTCCTTGAGACACACTGGACTGAATTCAGGTCCAACCCTAATCAAACACACCTGAACCATCGAACCAAGGTCTTCAAGATTACTTGGATCCAGTTGAATACCCCTGATCCAGGACCAATAAGGTCTTATAAGACTTTACAGGAAGGTAGCTCTCTGGAACGCAGGAACAGTTTAGTTCCAAAGCAAACAAACCTGGTAAAGACCTTGATTAGTTGGCTCACTGGTGTTGGACTACATGAAGGCACTAGAACAGGGATGTCAAACTCACTGTCCTGCAGAGTTTAGCGCCAACCCTAATTAAACACACCTAAACAGCTGATCAAGGTCTTCAGGATTGCTATAAGCTTCCAGGCAAGTATTTTGAATCTGGTTGGAGCTACACTATGCAGGACACTGGCCCTTTAGGAGTAGAGTTTGACCTATGTGCATTGTGCACTAAACTAACCAAACTTTACAGGGGCTATATTACAGAAACACCCTTATACTCTAGAATACCATCTTATTTGTTCAATAGCCATTGTGATTTCAGGTAGGAACACACTGGAGTCAGATCTTAACTTAAAACTTAAGTATGGAATCCAACCCAGCCCTCAGAGGGCTACCATCCAGCACAGTTAGCTCTAACTCTTAATCCAACACACCTGGACCGGCTAATCAAGGTGTTCAGGATTACTTGAAAATAACAGGCAGGTGTGTTGGAGCTAAAGGT
>NW_015515658.1:4458-5228 GCF_001515645.1 Sinocyclocheilus grahami | reverse complement strand
ATGCATTTTCAATTCTATTACTATAACGTTATGACAATTCCGACAGACACTTTTTCTCGTCTCGGTTGGTTCCACCAACAACCTCTATGTTCTTACTTGTTATTTTGTCGCCCCCTAGTGACATCTTGCAAAATAAACTTTTTTTTTTTTTTGTAAAGTACTGCATACAGATAACCAGTAATATTGTGAGTTTACAGAAATTGTGCAAATATTAAATAATACTCGAATACAAATTAGTTCATTTCAAGAGCATTATGGTAAGATAATACAAGCCATGGTGGTGCATGTCAGTGCTGAAATCCAGCATGTCCAAAAGCGCATGCGCACTGGTCAATCCCACGCCGTCAGGAAACGAATCAAACAAGCGCGAGGATTCCCCGTGCATCGTTTTGAAGTAATAGTGTGATTGATATTAGAAATGTGTCAGTTCGTAATGTTTTGACATAAACTCGTCCTTTCAACGAAGCCAGAATTTGTGCTAAGTTGAAAACTGCCAAAAATCTGAAAGATGACCAATGCATGCGAGCGAACCTTGTCATGTTCTGTTTTGTTGTCATGCAGCGCAAGTGATTTTATATTTATTTTGTTATATAAATAAATGTGTTTATCGCTTGTCTGTGATATTCCTGTCCTGATTACCTTATATTATTTCTAATTCCGAGCAGCATGGATTCAGCTTGGACGGCTCTTGATGTTGTAACTCAGACAATGTTTCAAAAAGCGATTGCCGGTGTTCCGGCGAATTCAGTTTCCCTGTTCCCCCCTCACAG
>NW_015515658.1:0-774 GCF_001515645.1 Sinocyclocheilus grahami | reverse complement strand
GAGACAATGAGAGAGGGTTCATAAATCACATGACTGACACTGTGGGCCACTTGAAAATGCCAGCACGCAAAATTATGGATGGAAATTCTCAGGAATATTAATAATCGATTTTCTTTACCATTAATGATCAACTAATCGTTTATATGAATATTGTATAAATGCTTGTGGAGAATTCCAAATATATCCACGTAGTAGCAACAATCCCAATGGTACACATTGTGAGGTAAATATTTATCCTGCTTATCTGAACATGAGCTGAAATATCAAGATGCTTAAGGTTGGAATAAACTAAACAACTTTTAAAATTTGAACAGATTTTTAAAGGGGTCATGAACTGCCCCCTTTATTTTGTACTGTTCTCTGAGGTCCACTTATAATATTAAGATTTTTACATAAAAAAAACATCATAATTTATAATAAGCTATTTTCTGTCCTGTTTTTAACCACCCTCGTCGGAACGCTCTGTTTGAATAGGCGTGGCGGATTGTAGACTCCGAAGTAAAGGCACACTGCTATGATTGGCTAATAGTTGTGAATGTTTGATAGCCTACATTCCTCATAGATGGACGCAGATGTGATTTAGGTCAACAATCTGTAAGAAGAGACAAAGCTACTGTGACCACATAATGAAAACAGTCACTCACACTTTTGTTGCAACATTACAGTCAGATCAAATACAGTCGGCATAGCATGTCTTTTAGTTTCAATCTTTTTGAAAACCCCACGTCAAATTGTGCTTTGTTTGTAAATGAATCCACAGTAAAATGAAGTGAA
>NW_015515657.1:4705-5228 GCF_001515645.1 Sinocyclocheilus grahami | reverse complement strand
TCATACAGAGAATGTCAATGACATACTTGAAAGATCTCATTATCTGAACGTTTGAGTCCCTAAGGGCCTCCAATCTGAACTCTGTCTTCTGTCTTATGTCTCTTTGTAAAGTCTGGATGATACTGATGTGCTTGTTCAGGTTGGTTTGAAGCGAGGTACGAAGTTTATTTATCCTGTGAATAAAAATGGCCAGAATAAGTATGAGATTGTGATATAAACGGTACACATAATTACCACTATACATTGTTCATTTTCATTCATTTACTTTTCGGAACTGGTGGCAAAGGTAAAATCTTTCTCTCTATTGTAGATTTGCATTAGAAAGTCTTTCGTCAGTTTATTTTGATGGATCTGTAACTCCTGTACTTCTGTCCGGCAGTCTTCAAGGACGTTCAGTATACCCTTGCAGTGTCGATCCATGCGTCCTCGATGTAGCACTAGTTCAGCTGGCCAAGTAATAAATAAAGAGTTATGAAATGTCAGATTGCAACATTTTACTTCTCTCTTGTTAAAAAGAAGTACG
>NW_015515657.1:0-4269 GCF_001515645.1 Sinocyclocheilus grahami | reverse complement strand
GTCAGATTGCAACATTTTACTTCTCTCTTGTTAAAAAGAAGTACGTTTAACTGTACTGAATGTGCACTTGTAGTGTACTTCAAATAGTAAAGGTATATTAAAAAAAAAATTACTTATATTATTTAAATGAAAGGCCACTTAAGGAGAGTACACTTTCTTAAAACACTTATGTACACTTTTTACGTTCACTTTGTCATAATGCAGTTTAAAGGTTTTACTTTACTTTAAAGTGTTTTAAATCATATTTTAATATTTTGTCATGATTTAGAGAAGTATACTTATTTTTATGTGTTTACAAACATACTAAAGCACACTTGATTTTAATTTGAACTATAGTGTGTTATTCAATATTCAGTTTAAAGAAAATATATTTTGAATGTACTTAATTGCAACTTCATCATTACAAATGCGTAATAACAAATATATTTAAACACATGACACAAGTTTCAATAGAAATTAAATTACATTTTGGTTTACCATAAATGGTTATGAGTAAATTCAACAGCACACTGTGGGGCAAATAAGTCTTTGATACACTGCCGATTTTTCAAGTTTTCCCACTTACAAAGAATGGAGAGATCTGTAATTTTCATCGTAGGTACACCTCAACTGTGAGAGACCGAATCAAAAAAAAAATCCAGAAAATAACATTGTATGATTTTTTAATAATTAATTTCCATTTTATTGCATGAAATAAGTATTTGATACAATAGAAAAATAGAACTTAATATTTGGTACAGAAACCTTTGTTTACAATTACAGAGGTCAGACGCTTCCTGTAGTTCTTGACCAGGTTTGCACACACTGCAGCAGGGATTTTGGCCCACTCCTCCATACAGGTGTTCTCCAGATCTTTCAGGTTTTGGGGCTGTCGCTGGGCAACATGGAGTTTCAGCTCCCTCCATAGATTTTCTATTGGGTTCAGGTCTGGAGACTGGCTAGGCCACTCCAGGACCTTGAAATGCTTCTTACGGAGGCGCTCCTTAGTTGCCCTGGCTGTGTGTTTGGGGTCATTGTCATGCTGGAAGACCCAGCCATGACCCATCTTCAATGCTCTTACTGAGGGAAGGAGGTTGTTGCCCAAAATCTCGCAATACATGGCCCCATCCATCCTCCCCTCAATACGGTGCAGTCGTCCTGTCCCCTTTGCAGAAAAGCACCCCCAAAGCATGATGTTTCCACCCCCATGCTTCACGGTTGGGATGGTGTTCTTGGGATTATACTCATTCTTCTTCTTCCTCCAAACACGTCGAGTGGCGTTTATACCCCATTTTGGCATTTTGGTCTCCTCTGACCACATGACCTTCTCCCATGCCTCCTCTGGATCATCCAGATGGTCTTTGGCAATGGGCCTGGACCAGGTCCACCAGTGTAGTTCTAGGCTGATTCCTCACCTTTCTCAGGATCATTGATACTCCACGAGGCGAGATCTTGCATGGAGCCCCAGTCCGAGGGAGATTGACAGTCATCTTGAATTTCTTCCATTTTCTAATAATTGCGCCAACAGTTGTTGCCTTCTCACCAAGCTGTTTGCCTATTTTCCTGTAGCCCATCCCAGCCTTGTGCAGGTCTACAATTTTGTCCTTGGTGTCCTTAGACAGCTCTTTGGTCTTGCCCATAGTGGAGAGGTTGGAGTCTGATTGATTGAGTGTGTGGACCGGTGTCTTTTATACAGGTAACAAGTTCAAACAGGTGCAATTAATACAGGTAATGAGTGGAGGATAGGAGGGCTTCTTAAAGACAAACTAACAGGTCTGTGAGAGCTAGAATTCTTGCTGGTTGGTAGGTGATCAAATACTTATTTCATGCAATAAAATGGAAATTAATTATTTAAAAATCATACAATGTGATTTTCTGGATTTTTTTTTTATTCTGTCTCTCACAGTTGAGGTGTACCTACGATGAAAATTACAGATCTCTCCATTCTTTGTAAGTGGGAAAACTTGAAAAATCAGCAGTGTATCAAATACTTATTTGCCCCACTGTATATTATTATTATATAAATATATATAATAATATAAATTCCTGTAGTTAGTAGTTTTTTTTATGTGTATGCTAAAGCATGCTTGTTTTTCACATGGGCTGTTACACTACTCCAAATAAGTAAAAGCCAAAATGGCTTTGGATGTGATGAGGGGACAAACCTGCTCTGACATAGTGAATGTCCATCTCTATTCTTGCAGCACGAGGTTGGTGGAGCTGTAGGCGAAGATCCAGCTCAGCTTTCAGTTTCTCTTTATTGGCTTCCACAACAGTGATAGTGTTGGTTAGAGTAATATGAAACCTCTCTTCCAGATGGCTGAAAAATGTTTGTCTTACACTATGATGGAACAACAAAACAGGTTTTTCAATATTCATTTCGTTCTTTGTTACCCACACACACACAAAAAAACAATAATATAAAGTAAACTGAAAGAACTGCAAGAAGAAGTAAATGATATAAAAGAGAACATGGATTTTTTTTTATTGCACAATTTTCATTTAATTTCAATTCAAACACTCTAGCTTCTGGCTTTCGTTTTGTTGATTGTAAGTAGCCTATATTGTTTTTGAACAAATCAGTGGAAGAACACAAGACAGACATCACTATGATCAAACAGACCATTATTCCATTCTATCATTTCTACTGTACACTTACTCTTTTAGCAATTCAACAATGAGAGCCTTTGGGTAGAAAACCAGCTCGGTTTCCTTAAGGTCTGTCTCCTGTTCCTCATCGTGGGTAGTGTGAAACCCATGGCAGTTGTACACATTTCCTTTTGCAGTAGTGAGAGTCTCTTTGGTTTGAGAGACTGAAAATTCTAAAGCCTTACAATCTTGGTCATCCTACAAAAAAGAGGAAATGAAATATGTAAGTAGACACAAAATAAAAGGGGTAAGTTGTATGTGACAATACCATTGCACTGGACGAGCTGAATGTTGAGCTTCCTTGATTGTTGAAATGTGGCTTTTGTGAGCCTCTGTGTTTCACCTCAAATTCTGCTTCTAATCTTTCGTTTTTAATATTTGTCATGCTCTGACCTGAGTAAACACCAAAATAAACATGATAAATGGGTGGTTCAGAGGCAACAGAATAATACAGTTCCTCAATGTTAGTTTTCAACTCACCAAGTTTAAGAGAGGGATAAAGTTGGCAAAAATCCTTTGAGTCCTGTAATGAAAAATAAAGTTATTTTAACAATGTTTGTCTTTAAACAAACAGATAACAGCATTGCTCTGGTTGAATATGTACCTGACCATAAATCTCTTTGACATTAAACAATTGGCTGACAGAATGACTGTATGCTTGTAATTCCTGCAAGACTAACGACGGGTAGGACTCCACAGTTCCAACTTCCTCTTTATAAATGTTCATGTACCTTAAGAACAATACAGGAAAAGGATTTTTAAAAATTTCCAGGTTTTCGTTATTTTGTTGATTTTTTTTTCTTTTTATAGTGAAGTTCAGATAGCTTAATGAACAAACAACAAAAAAAACCTCAAATAAATCTCAATGTGTGTTACCCATTCTTAACCTCTTCCAAATAGTTTAGTGTCTTCTTCAAAGAGGCTTTCAGAGCTTCTTCTGAGCTTTCCTGCCTGAGTTTATCCAACATCATATCCAGCTGGGCCTCTTTCCTCTGTAGTGTGAGACATTTGACAGCTTATATCCATGTTCAAACATGTCAAGGTGTGAAATGTTACAAAATACTGCAAAAAAGATGAATATTACAAGCATTACTTATGAGAAATGCATAAAACAGTTAACAAAATCTTGCCTGGTTCTCTAGTTCGTGGACTTGACTGAGGGACTCCAGTGAACGTTGTAGCTGCTGTTCTCTGTTCAACATGCCTGCACAGTGGTTTTCCCACAGCTGAGCTGCCCCACACATAAACTTGAACAGGCACTTACTGTCATAAGCCGCAGTTTTGGCTAAACACTCAAAAGCTTTCTGTAAAAATGTTAAAGTACACAATATAACATGATAGTCCAGAAGTGGAGAGATTTCATTTAAAGCATTGAGGAAACAAAACTTACATCAAGTTTTTCTAAATAGACCTCAGTTTGTGATTGGCGCTGGCCAATGAGAGGTAGTATCTCCACGTTAACAATATTCTGTATTTCGTCTGAGGTGAATCCGTATGTGGACACCTCTGTCTGTGTGTAAAGAGTTGAGAATATTGTTGCATTTCTGTAGTGCTTTGAGAATCGAGACCAATGAGAAAGCACAAGTTATCTCTCACCTTAAAGAGATCAACCTCTGCCAAACATACTTGCCAGTTGTTCTC
>NW_015515656.1:4966-5238 GCF_001515645.1 Sinocyclocheilus grahami | reverse complement strand
CTGATAGCAAGGTCCCGTGCAATCCTCTGTAATCCTGATTTATTTCAGAACTGGCTAATGGTCCAAAGAAAGAGAGCAAGCCAGACCTAGAGGTTAAGAAGTGAGGGGGTAGACAGGACGTTTATACAGAAGTCAGACAGAATGTTGAAGACATGGATTAGAGGGAGGAGAACAAAGAAAAACATAGAAGAACAAAACTCTTTTGACAGGTCAATAGAGTGATGATGGTGTAAAGATATACGGTTGATTAAGATTAAGATTGATTAAGCCTC
>NW_015515656.1:2732-3495 GCF_001515645.1 Sinocyclocheilus grahami | reverse complement strand
AGTCCCACCACCCACGATGGCAACAGTCCTTTGCTGGAAAGAGACGACGAAAACAAACCTCAAAGCAAAAAGCAAAAAACCCTGATGGCTCATCGAGTCCAGTGTCCTCGACCCCAGTGCTCCGCAGCCACAGCTGGTGGGGGAACTGTTTTCTCCTTCCTCTAGTCATGCTATCATACTTGCCCTGTGAGGCCTGGGGCACCACCTTCAAAATCTCCATCGTAGGACCGTGGGCGTGTGACCCCATGTACTCCAAAGCCCTGCCAGACCTAGCTGCACGATTAGCTATGAGCCGAATAAACAAAGACCCCGACCTTAACAAAGGTTACTGGTATGATTACACACTAATTAATGAGGATTGCTCGAGCTCGAAAGCGCTGGCACGCTTTGCCGAGCTGGAGGGCTACGGTTCGGCCTTTCTTGGACCAGCAAACCCTGGCTACTGCACTGCTGCTACACTCCTGGCAAAGAATTGGAACAAGGGCATCCTGTCCTGGGCTTGTCTGAAGGCTGACATGGATGAGGGAATGTACCCCACCTTTCTGCGGCCGCTCCCGTTGTCTTCTCGTGTGCTCTTCTCTGTGCTGCGCTTTTTCCGCTGGGCACATGTTGGGATTATAACAGTGGAGAACGACATGTGGGAGGCGACTGGGCATGAACTTGCAGAATCCCTGCGTGCTCTTGGTCTGCCAGTTGGCGTGGTTGTTACCATGGAAATGGACAAGGAGGGGCCACGGCGAGCCCTGAAGACAATACGGGAGAC
>NW_015515656.1:969-1796 GCF_001515645.1 Sinocyclocheilus grahami | reverse complement strand
CATATGAGAGTGGAGTAACATATCTAAAATCTAAGGAGGAGAATTATTTTATCTTATGGTTCTACATAGCACCATTTGACAAAGCTGCTGTATAGCACCTTTAAAGATAGGTGCTATATAGCACTAAAAGTGATTCCCTTATGATTACGAGCCAATGTACCACTTTTAGTGCTTGTTAGCACCATTTGTTTAGAGTGTATCAAATTGTGTTATGCTCTCATTGTGTTTTAATAATTATTAACTTGAACTTAATCCTTTCATTTATTCCTCAATCCTGTTTTCACATTCCCCCATTCTTATTTCTCCCTCTTCATTTTCTGTGTGCAGTTGTCATCATGTGCATGCACTCTGTTCTGATTGGTGGAGAGGAACAGTATAAGTTGCTAACCACAGCAATGGACATGAGAATGATTGACCGAGGGTACATCTTCATTCCATATGACACACTGCTGTATTCATTGCCATATAAAAATGTGAACTATCCAGTCCTGGCCAATGACACCAAACTGCGACGAGCATATGATGGGGTCTTGACAATAACCATGGACCAAGGGGAACAAAACTTCTATGAGGCCTTTAGTGCAGCACAGGAATCCTATGACGTCCGTACCAGCACACCAGCTGAAGAGGTAACACAGTCGGTCTGAACTTGCCTTAGTGTTTTAGAATTAGAGGTATCATTCTAAACAAGCAATGTAGGGGTGGGGATAGCAAAAGCAAAAGCTATAGTTATGTAGAAAGCATCTTTGTCATAGTAGTGAGTTTAGATGTTTTTATCACTCCAAAAGCCAGATTTTAGCGTTATATATTTAATATTTATGTAATTT
>NW_015515656.1:0-959 GCF_001515645.1 Sinocyclocheilus grahami | reverse complement strand
TTCTCATTTTCATTTAGTATAACTATAACAGCTAAAATTAAAAATTATTAAAAAAACCACAACAAAATTACTAAAAGTGCAATTAAAATGAAATACAAAAATAAAAACAAATGTAAAAATTAGTGAAAACTATAATAGTTTATAATACTAATAAAAATATTTTTACTTTTATTATTTTATTATTACATTTTCTTAGTTTGAGAAAAATTTTAAAATCCCAGTCACGGTCTTATTTGTTCTATTTTTGTGGATTTTATTTTCTTGGCAGGTTTCTCCATTCTTTGGGACCATCTATAACATGCTCTATTATACAGCCATGGCTGCAGAGCAGAGCCGAGTTGCGAGTGGAGGACGCTGGGTATTGGGTGATGCACTGGTTAAAAACGAGGGTGGATTTGAATTCAATGGCTTTAACCAGCGGATATCAGCAGGCACTGATGGAGAAGGAATGCAGGCCTGCTATGCTGTCCTGGATTCAGATGGCTCTGGGTCCAGCCTACACCGCACTCACACCCTGGAAGCACCACACACGTATGGGAAATATGGAGGGTTGAAGTACTTGGGGAAATCGATTCATTTTGCTGGAGCATCTCCGAGCACTGACTCAAACTGTTGGTTCAGTCCTTACGTCACTTGTAGAGGAGGTGAGAAAGCAGAAATTCTTGTACCACATCAATTTTATTACAATATATTTAAAAGCATCAACATCACCACTGATTCTGTCTGTCGTTCTTTCCCTTTCATTGCAGGCTTGGATGGAGTAACCCTTTTCTTCCTCCTTCTTTTGTTCTGTGTGTTGATAAGTGGAGCAGGTGTATGTTTTCTCCATATAAGGTATGAATTGAATTGCTTGAGTTGCAGCAAACCATCATGTATTGAATCAGTTTATTGTATTACTGATAAACAAATAAGCGTATGTATGTGTGTGTGTGTGTGTGTGTCCAGGAAACATGGGCAGG
>NW_015515655.1:4799-5229 GCF_001515645.1 Sinocyclocheilus grahami | reverse complement strand
TGTGTGTGTGTGTGTGTTCTGCAGAAGGAGATCGGTCAGTATGAAGCTCCGTTCCTGAGTCTGGCTCGAGCGTTTCACTCGCTCTATCAGGATCAGATCCAGATCATCCAGAGTCTGGTTTAAACTCACCAGCGCTCGTCTGTCTGTCGTGTGTTTGCTCTCTGAAATAAAACTCGTTGTTCCTCTCCAAACATGCTCAGTGTCTGAATGCGTTACAGTTCATGTGATAAATGAATCTTGAGTTAGTCTTTTTAAAGTTTTAAGTTAGTAATCTCATGATACAACATGTTGCAGGTTAGATTCTGAATAAATACATAATAAAGATGTGGTTTTTGTTCTTCATTAGGTCACTCGTGGACAGACTTGATTAGAGTAAAAGACAAATCACAAACTGCTGACAGAACAGTCGTTTGTTTTGAGAGAAATAACA
>NW_015515655.1:0-487 GCF_001515645.1 Sinocyclocheilus grahami | reverse complement strand
CACACACACACACACACACACACACACACACTAACTCACACACACGTGTTTGACTTACGCAGGAAATACTCTGATGCATCGGCTTCATAGTCTGCGTCTTCAGGAAAGTGATCGATGTGTTTACACATGCCTTTAAAATTACCTGAGAGAGAGACAGAGACATTAGTAACAAAGCAAGAGGTTGTTGAGCAAAGACTTCTGTTTCTGCCAGTGTACGTTTAGAAAAAGCATCATGTCTATCAGCTGAATTCTCAGTCAAAAACCAAACTAGCCATAATCTTCAGATCCACCAAACAGAAGAAAGAACTCAATAGTGACCTCATAAAGTATTCTGGATGACATCATCAAGTCTCTAACCGGTCTAGCTACTTCAGTAAGATTTCTTTGTAAAAGAAACGAACACTTTTATTCATCAAGGACGCATTAAATTCTTCAAAAGTGTCAGTAAAGACATTTCTAATGTTACAAAAGATTTCTATTTCAAATA
>NW_015515654.1:4056-5229 GCF_001515645.1 Sinocyclocheilus grahami | reverse complement strand
GTTGCTCCTTTTTAACATTATTTTCCTAAATTTTCCTGATATTTCGCAGTGCCACGTGCGACTGCACCTTCTGAATGCTTTCATAAAGTAGCTGACATGCAGTTTAGTTTGGCGTGCGTTGTCATGTGCTTCCAGGGCACATCGAGTCTCTTTAAGAGCGGTGAAAGTGGATCCAGCCGGTGGATCTGTTACACCGTCCGTCTCACACAAAGACAGAGATTTCCATCCGTGCAACACAAAAGAAGCCTCATGTATGAAGTGAGACAGACGGTCCGTCCCTGACACCGGAGGAATTTCCAGAAAGACAGACGAGCCTGTGTGTGTCTGAGCTCCGATACTGTGTGTTAGGAAGAGGTTACAGTAGTGGAAAGGGTTAAATGTTAACGCTTTGACCTTTTCAACCTCCCTTTAGGAAGAAATCATAAACTAGTGCATCTAACCGACCAGCGAGACAAGGCCCGGCTTCAGAGCTCACTCTCACAACCCAGCAATCATTGACGTGCCCAAGAGTTTGCAAAGCGGGGAAATCAAAGGCGATTGTAATATAGGCCTCTTTGGGAGAAAATTATGGGCTGGAAAAATAAATAGACGGCGAGCGAGGCTGGCACACCCTTCGCCGAGGGTTGAGTTTCAGTAGCTGCCTTTGAAAGATGGCACAGGTAACTAGAAACGCACGGAAAGTTTTTGCATGCACTGGATGCGGTTTAGATCTGGTTGGCGGTTAACGCCTCGCTATTGTGTTTGTGTGCGTGCATGTGCATTTGTGTGCCTCATGCATTGAGCGTTTGGCTCGTTTGTCCGGCCAGAGTCGCATTAATATCAGTATGAATATCACAGGGGCTTTGTGTACAAATGCATTACATGCTTTCAGTGTCACGCGGGCTCCTTTTTCCACGCTGCCATGCCAACTATTTACACCAGTGATTCTCATCTGGTGCGTCGCGATCCAAAGGTGGGCTGCAGGTCTTTTTGCGTTAATAAAAGCTTGATGCAAATAATAAAATGCATTGCATTCTAGTCTTCAGTGTCACACGATCCTTCAAACGATTTCTATTAAAAATGCTGCTCTTTTGGACTGTATATTCATCAAAAATCCTGAAAAATAAAATGCAACACAGTTCCACAAAAAATGAAGTGAAGTGAAGTGAAGTGACATGTGGCCAAGTATGGTGA
>NW_015515654.1:0-398 GCF_001515645.1 Sinocyclocheilus grahami | reverse complement strand
ATTATTATCAATGTTGAAAACAGTTGTGCTGCCCAATGTTTTTGTAGAAACTGTGATTCATTTTGGGTTTTTTTCAGGATTCACAAATGAATAGAAACTGCAAAAGAACAACGTTTATTTGAAATAGAAAACTTTTGTAAGATTATAAATGACTTTACTGTCACTTTTAATCAATTGAATGCTTTTTTAAAATGTATTTATTTATTTTTATAAATATGCACCATTTGTTGTTGTTATTCTATTACCACTTGGACCTAACAATAGAAACCTAGTCCAAAGTGTGTTGTGTGGACCTGAGAGATCTGGATCACACCACACATGTTGTGTATTATTTGAGTGGGTGAATAGGGGAAATTTCTGCAAAGGAGTGTGGGAAACACTGGACACTGTTTGCATGT
>NW_015515653.1:4745-5230 GCF_001515645.1 Sinocyclocheilus grahami | reverse complement strand
CACAGGATAAGCGAAGCCTGTGATTTTACTCAAATTTACTGACTTCTCCCGGATACGATGTCAAGGCTTTGAGAGTCCTGTTCTATGGTCCGGTTAGAGGGATTTAAAGAAACTAATATAGTTTTGTGCCCTGTGTCATTTACATTTCACCAGGTTAAAATAATATCTCAAGCTTTATGCTTGATTTATTTGTAACACATTAACCTCAAAACATTTTCAGCTTTCTCTTTCTGCAAATTGTATGGTGTAGTGATATGACAGCACCCAAAATACATTCAAACACTTCAACGCAGCTCCATTCTTCGCGAAAGATGGATAAAATGGCCTCTTGCTCTCTCGGTTGGAGGCGGTATTAGGACTCAACTGCATCCCAACCGACCACTCCACCGGGGGGACCCTTGTAACCCCCTAGCTGCCCCACTGTTGCGTCTGGACCAATCAAACACATTATATATTTTGTTTTTATATTTAACAAATACTCTGTA
>NW_015515653.1:0-926 GCF_001515645.1 Sinocyclocheilus grahami | reverse complement strand
TTAGTCTTTTGCCATTAAAATTACAATAATTTTTACAGTGTACCACGACAAGAAAAAGTTTGACTCCTCCCTCGTTTTCTTCAAAAAAGGGCCAGTGGTAACACATTCGATACTGTAATTCTTCGTATGGGAAATCTTTAGCACTTAAATCTTTATTACCAAGCCCTGGGCTGGCCGAACGGCAGACTTGACCTTGATTTGGATGCTTTAATCGCATATTTTCTCTCACACCTGCTGGAACCTATTTGCTAATTTCTTAAGCGATGTAATTATTGCCAAATCTCACAAAGTATTGATTCTCTTCACTGTGCTAATCCACCAGATTTCACGGTGCGGTTAAAGAAAGCTCTTAACTCGGAGTCAAGTGTGAAGTCAAGGTTAGCAAAAACGAGGGAAGTGGAATCACTTCATTCATTATGTAGAACATTTTTCCTTCTGAGCACAGAAGAACAACTCCTGTTAACATTCGTATATTACGTCTATTTTCACTCCTACCATTGTGTTCTATAATGCATTGTGGTCTCAACTGGTGGGCCACAACCCACAAATAGATGGCAGGTCTGCTTTGATAAGGTAACATTGTAAAAACAATGCTAAATGCAAATAATAAAATGCAATTTATATGAATCACGTAATCACCCATGGTTAGGAGAACAGCAAAACAAGTAGATTTATCAACATGTTGTTGTTGGAGCCAAAAGCAAACAATGCAATCAAACGTCACCTTATTTGATAATATTTATTATTTTCTGAAAAAGGTGTAATTATTGTAAAATACCAAAATTGTCCATTTATGTATACTTTTTGAAAACTGAATAATGATTAGGGCTACCCCCCAATAATCATTGAGTAGAGGCTTAAGCCCTATTCGTACGGGATTGGTATTATCTGGGGACCTTGTGTGATTTTGAAATTACCCCCCCACA
>NW_015515652.1:4717-5230 GCF_001515645.1 Sinocyclocheilus grahami | reverse complement strand
CCTTTGTTTTCCAGAGGTCAGGGCAACTGAGACTTGAGTTATTCACATCCCAACTGTCTGTCTGGAAGCGTCTGCAGATGTTACTGTGCTTTTCTTTCTTTCGGCTTCTTCTCGGCTCTGCCAGGGCATTTGCTAGGCCCGTTTTTAAAGCGCTGGAAGAAAAAGGAGAAAATGAGTGGCCCCTGAACTGCCTCTTTCTTTTTCTTCCTCGCCAGCCAAAATTACAAAGTAAACAGCCTGAAGTAAATGGATTCATTTTTAGTTTCAGCGTGGCATTCTGTGTACGGCTGAAGGCTTCTCCTTTTTGTTCTCTTACCGGTAATTATTTCCATCTATTCTACTGCATTGTTGAAAGTGACAAGCATTTGTCCTAATGTGTTTCATATACAAAAAGACAGCATTCCTGTTGTCATTTTAGAATGTATTAATTTATTTTTTGCTTGAGTAAATGAAAAAAAAAATTTAATAAAAAAAGTTGTGTGTGTGTGTGTGTGTGTGTGTGTGTGTGTGTGT
>NW_015515652.1:0-523 GCF_001515645.1 Sinocyclocheilus grahami | reverse complement strand
TACATACATAAATGTAACCACTTTTTATGGGTTAAATCAGGTGATCAAGGTGATAATTGCAGGTTATCATTTGTTTTACTCTGCTTTGGTGATGGAATCTTTATGCAGTAGTTCTATTAGGATCACACTAATCTTCATTTGTGAAGATTTTATACCAGCATAAATAACAGCCTTAATTCTAATCAATACCTCAAAGAGAGCTTGAGATGGGTTGTGGTTTGCCAAGCTCTTTATTCATTGAAACATCCATTTTATCTAATGCTGAGAACAAAAATAATTAGCATGCTGCATTTGATGGATCTTTCAAGGAGAACTTCTCAGAAAATGCATGATAAATAATCTGAAATGGACTACTTTCCACACACACAGTAACCCTAATCACAGAATTGAAGCCTGTCTGCAGATTCGTGTCAGATCAATATTTTGTTCAAGCCTCATTGCGGGTCTGTTTACCTTGGCTAGTGCCGCATGCCGAGCCCATGCTCTTTGTTTGAACATGTGACTCTGTAATAATGGCAGGTAG
>NW_015515651.1:22059-22459 GCF_001515645.1 Sinocyclocheilus grahami | reverse complement strand
ACAGACAGACAGACAGACACCTACCTTCACACACCCTTTTTTGTAATGATGCTCCTCCGAATCGATGTCTCTCATCCAGGTGACTTGCTAATGCAAAAAGTCAACATGAATATTGAAATCAGTATAATGTATTTGCAATTTTTGTGCTAAATTTAAAAGTGTATGTTAAGAAAAAAAGTTTGTTTTAATATTGAAATATAATAACTTGCTCTACTTCTGAAAACATCTATAACTATCCTACATTTTTTCCCCCCTACGCTGAATATTCTGCTTTACTGAGAAGTGTGCCACATTAAAGCTGCACTTTTTTGTGTTCAAAGTTTACAAAATTAATATAATAAGCGAGTACATCATAAATCCATTTTCCAAACCGTGCTTTTGGCTTGTCCTGAATCACTAC
>NW_015515651.1:19793-20289 GCF_001515645.1 Sinocyclocheilus grahami | reverse complement strand
TGCATCCTGGGATAGAGCCGCCAACCTCTATGATGTAGAAACCTCTGAGCTGGTGCACACCCTCACAGGTAAACCAGCCACCGCTCTTCTCCACTGCTAAACGGGTTGCCTTTGTGGCTTTGTTGGGTTCCTTTGCCAGGGTTTCAGGGTCAAATAGCTCTGTTTTACACGTATGTGTGTGTGTGTGTGTGTGTGGTGTGTTTGCAGGTCATGATCAAGAGCTGACCCACTGCTGTACTCATCCCACCCAGCGTCTGGTGGTCACCTCATCCAGGGACACCACCTTCCGCCTGTGGGACTTCAGAGATCCCTCCATCCACTCAGTGAACGTCTTCCAGGGCCACACCGAGTAAGTCACATGATCTCTAGTCTCGCATGCCAGACATTTCACTGTCTACATAAAATGTTGAAACAAAAATACAACAAATGAAAACAAAAATGCAACAAAAACTAGTGCTGTCAAACGATTAATCGCGATAAATCGCATCCAAAATAA
>NW_015515651.1:17229-18467 GCF_001515645.1 Sinocyclocheilus grahami | reverse complement strand
AACCGCTCATTTCTGAACACTTAGGCCTATTTCTCACCTCACTTTCATTTCATTCACATACATTTCTTCAAGCCAAGTTAAAGGGAACCCTTTGCTGTATGGCCGTGTTTCATTTATTTTCAGCTTTGTCTGTCTGTCGTGTCACCAGCTGCAGTGTGAGCTGTGTTTTGGTGGCGTGGGAAATCAGTTGAGTGCTGGTTATTGCTGGTTAAAGCAGGAACGAGGAGGCGCTGCAGACTTTGATTACCAGGGATTACACGCCGCTCATTATGTTCAAGCCCAACATGTATAATTCCGTCAGATCCCAGTGTAATGCTCTCAAATAGACAATCAGCGTAATGAGATTAGCCGCCGTACTGCCGCACGCTTCCCGCTGTCAGCGCCTCCGTGCAAAGTCAATTACTGTCCTTCACTCTCATTCAGACTGACGCAGGCTCTCGGATATCTCCACTCGCCGATTCTCACACGTTTCTGACGAAGATCGCTGTGGATCATCTGCAGCCGCACACAATTCATTCAGTTCATTAATTACTCAAAGCTCTCCTATTTAAGCAATAGTGTATCGTAATTAGGAAATTATATTACTCCACAAACAAATATCTAACAGTGTCAAACCTGAATCCCTTTTAGAGTTATTTTCATGGCGAGTAACAAGTTAAAATACATTTTTAAAAAAAGATAAGGAAGCAGGCATGGTTTTTAAACACATAAACCAAACAACCAACTTTTATAAAATGGTTATTACATAATATTAAATGAAATGTTTTTATTAAAATTAACATTCATAACTTTTTTTAAACTCCCAGGGATTGAGGTTCATTAGTACAAATAGATTTCTCTATAGTTCTCTAGAGTTCGAAACATTTTTATTTATTTACTTATAATTATAATTGTCTCAGACTTAAAAAAAAAAAAAAAAATCTTAAAATAAGTAAATCCATAAAAATATGTATTTTTATGAACACATTTTAAAAACTGAAAATATCTAAACAATGACCAGTAAACAATTTCAACAATATGGAAATGATTAAAACCATTAAAAAATGCTACTTAAAACAAAAACAAAACAAACTGAATGAATAAATAAATAAATACAAACTACTAAAAATGACACACAACAGAATTACCAAAACCTAAACTTATTAACTTAAAATGAAAAAAATATATATTAAAATGAGAAATAACAATTTTTTTTTAATATATATAATGTATATATATATATATATATATATATATAT
>NW_015515651.1:0-418 GCF_001515645.1 Sinocyclocheilus grahami | reverse complement strand
TGTATAACAGACTTGTGTATGGATTAACTGGTTCTCACCATGAATGTAGCCATAGATGCTGGAATGACATTACGAAGAAAATAAACAAACAAACAAACTATAGGCCAAATGCTTTACAATGTTCAGTAAATGGCTGTAAACACGTGATTCTATTGATCTATTCATTCATTTATTTTTGTTAAACTTTGAGTTAGCTTTCCATTCTTTTTGAACGTTCTTTTATTTCATGACTCTTATTTCCTCTGTGATCAAGGCCTCGCTGGACGATGACGTGGACTTCTCTGATAAAGACGAGGCCGACGGCGAGGCAGATGGGCCCAGTGAATGCCCCACTATCCGTGTGGCCACCACGACCTTGAAGAGCCACCAGGGGGTGGTGATAGCAGCTGATTGGCTGGTGGGAGGAAAGCAGGTGGTC
>NW_015515650.1:4535-5231 GCF_001515645.1 Sinocyclocheilus grahami | reverse complement strand
GGTGTTTCTGGATGGTTGCTGAGTAAGTGTTTACTGGTGGAAGCCAAAATAGCCCTCTATCAATTTATACTCTCAGAAAAAAAAACGCTATCTCTGGGGCAGCACTAATATGTACCCCAAATAAGGTACAAAAACGCTCCTTTTGAAAACGTACCGCCTCAGTCACTACTTTTGTACTTTTTTCTGAGAGTGTATGACATTCTTGGCCCTAGATATGGCTCGTATGCCTTCATATAAACCTATAAGATTTTAAATCCGTTTTATGAGAAAAATGTATTGCTTGTTAAAGCATTAGCACATGATTTTTCATGTGCATATTTATAATGATGCTTGAAGCCAACATTATCCTGATGACATTTTTCTTTGATAAAATACTGTTGTTGCCTCTTTTCTTCTCTGAGGTCATGTGTTGTGGTGTTAAGCTATTACTTTTTGTCTTTTTAAATTTTAATGCAATTTCCACATGCCATTAATAACACAAAGGTCATTACTTCCCTACTTCTTATTACCATAATAAAACAGTTTGTTGGGTAATTTGTGGCACACATTGCTACTGGCGGCAGAAAGAGAGCAAATGAAGTGTTATCGTGTTGTTTGCACGGCTCCACTTGACCATCGCAGAATCAGTCTGAAAACACGAGCTGCAGCGGGGGATATTAAAGGGGTCATATGATGCGATTTCAAGTTTTCCTTTCT
>NW_015515650.1:0-443 GCF_001515645.1 Sinocyclocheilus grahami | reverse complement strand
AGTTTTTGCAAATTATGTTTTAAGCGAAACCTACTTGACATTAATGTATAAAATGAACTACTAATGAACCACTAATCTGCTATTATTATATGCAAAAATAAATGAGCAAAGTTTTAATAACTGATTTTAAAATAAAGAATAAAGTCAACAGCAATATCAATAGCAGATTACATGCAATATATGGAATTTTCTTGTTCATAATTTCTGAGGCCTTGATCAATTATTCTAAATACTGATTTATGTGATTGAGTTGTGAACACTTAAAATATCAGATAAACTATCTGTCTTTATAGCTTTGGGAATATTCAGACTTTGAAAATGTCTTCATATTTAAAAGGATTGGCTCTACTTACATATATAGTAATAGTAAATATATACAGTCATTTCCTTCAAATCCCGCAGACAAGTATCTTTCCAAGAGGTCAGCAGTATCACCTGTCCCT
>NW_015515649.1:4650-5231 GCF_001515645.1 Sinocyclocheilus grahami | reverse complement strand
AACAGGTGTGGGACAGCGCTCGTGAGGCTTTTAAAGAGCAGTAAGATCCCAGCGGATCAAAGCAGATTGCAGGAGGCATCCTAACTCCAACTATCAACCCGGCCAGAGAGTCTGGCTTGCCAACCGATATCTCCGACTACGACTACTGAGCAGGAAGCTCACTCCAAGGTATGTAGGACCTTTCAAGATTCTCAAGCAGATCAATCCAGTTACATACCGTCTAGAGCTTCCTGCTTATTATCTCATCTCTCCTTCGTTTCATGTTTCCCTCCTGAAACCGGTCCACCCGGCATCTGACCCCGGCATCTCGGTCCCTGAGCCTCCTCCACCCTTGGAGATTGATGGCGCACCTGCATACTCGGTTAACAAGATCCTGGACTCACACCACAGAGGGGGTCAGTTGCAACATCTGGTGGACTGGGAGGGCTATGGACCAGAGGAGAGATCTTGGGTGGCCTCCAAGGATGTACTGGGCCCATCTCTGATCCAGGAGTTTCACTGACGGCATCCCAACCGCCCAGCACCACGTCCTAGGGGTCAACCAAGGAGAAGAACCCCTGAAGGGGTTCGTAGAGGGGGGG
>NW_015515649.1:0-616 GCF_001515645.1 Sinocyclocheilus grahami | reverse complement strand
TTATAATTATTGAAGCTCTCAGCACTTCTATCAACACACATCATCGTATCATTAACATCGTGTCTACACTGTTAGTAATAAAGAAAGGATCTGAGCTTGAATGAACAAAAAACGCAGTCTGCTTTCCCGATCTGTTTTGTGAGGAGCCAAGCGTTTCCATTGGCTGCAGTCTGCAGGTATTAAAGACACAAATATCCCGCAACATTTTATTATATATTGCGCTACGTTTATGTGCAGAACTGGGATCGCTTTCGTAGGCTATTGAGTGGATACAATTATGAAATCCCTTTAATTTCCAAAAAAACCTAAGCAGTTAGAAGCGGTGCTTGATCTGTGCAGATTTCTCTACTGATTCAGACCACTGATACTGATTTTTTTTATGTATTGTATCTTTATTTATTGTTACACACAAACACAATGTGAACATTTGAAGGTAGTTTATATATCAATGCACTTAAAAATCAAGATGGACCAAAGTTAATTTCATCAGAGAGTGTCAGAGGTCAGTCATTTATTTTTAAGTACAAATATGTAAAGTACAGAACCATTTCACTAGTTACTACTTGGGGAAGTCGTGGCCTAATGGTTAGAGATTCGGACTCGTAACGTGCGGGTT
>NW_015515648.1:4197-5231 GCF_001515645.1 Sinocyclocheilus grahami | reverse complement strand
GTTTGCCAGAGTCTCTCAGAGGAAGAAAATGAGACAGAAAATGGACAAGGGAGAACGAAGTGAAGAAGTGTCTGCCAGCATGAGTGCGTGTGAGGTATTTTGCTCCCAGCACCTCTGTGGAAGCCCTGATAAGAGAATCGACTGCAGTGACTTGTCAATCGTCAAGCGTCTGAAGTCGAAAAATCCAATAGCTTCTCTCCGATTCGCAAAATACTAGAGGTTGGATGTAGCTCCAGTACTTCGACCACTGACACCACACTTTCTGAGTAATCTGGAATGTCTACAGCTCTCAGAAAATGTCTAACACTGTGGTCCAGCTTCTTACGCCACATCAAGCGTGCGCTTTCAGTCTGACGTCCCTCAAAAGGTCAGTGGTCTAGATTAAATCTTTTCCCCCTTAACGTTCCTCGGCCTCCTAAGTTTGCACCACAAGACGTAGCTGCTGACCTTTCACAGTGCCACAACCAGGATCCCACTGAAGACCATCGGAAAAACAGTGTCTGTATGAGTGTGTACAACGGTTCCTAGAGCGAACCCAGTTTTAACACAGGTTTACCTGGAAGTGGATGAAAGGTCCGAACTGAAAAACTGAAAGAAAAAAAAAACATAAAAGTGCTCTAATCCTACAAACGCTCACAAGCCGGAGTGTCAAAGCGAGATAAAGACAGAAAGGTAGTACACAAGAGAGATTCCCTGACTTCACAGCTGCCGTGGTCTTTTATCAAGGGAAGGGCATCTTTCCCAGACATCTATGGTAAAGGCGTTTGCAGCTCAAAGACAGTCATTGCTTTCTGGGAAGAGACGTGAGGTTTGCTGGAGGAAAAAAATCTCTGTCAACAAATTCCTAAGAAGTACCATGGTGTTTGTTTTTATCTCTTTTTATTCTCAATTTCGTTTTTAACCCTGTCTCGTAGAACCTATTTGAAGAGCAATTGGTGCCGTTTCATGTCAAAATGTTGGCAATCATGTTTAGCGACTCTTATGCCTTCAAAGTTTCATGATGACAGCTTTAAAAGTAGGGGATGTCAAAAGAA
>NW_015515648.1:0-710 GCF_001515645.1 Sinocyclocheilus grahami | reverse complement strand
TGCCTAAGCGGTGCTCTGGAGAGCGGAGGCTTCAGCAGGATGCCTGAGGAAAATGAGAGGAAGCCTAACAACACTCGATCCTGGTAGGGGAACTCTTAAGAGTGGAGGTCTCAGCATAACGACTGTCTAAAGTGAGAGGAGACCTAGCTACACTCAACGCCAGAGGCAGTTAGTGAGGCTCAAAAAAGAAAAGAGTCTACAAACTCATATTACTGCCAAAGACGGAGTTCTAAAGAGTGGAGGCTTCAGCAGGATGACTCTCCTAAACGAGAGGAACCTAAGAACACTCAACCCTAGTTGAGAAGCTCTTAAGAGTGGAGGTCTCAGCATAACGACTCTCTAAAGCGAGTGGAGACCTGACTACACTGAGCGCTAGAGGCAGTTAGTGAGGCTTAAAAAGAAAGAGCCTACAACTCATATTACTGCCTAAGTGGAGCCCCGGGGAGCGGAGGCTTCAGCAAGATGACTCTCTTAAACGAGAGGAAACCTAACAATGCTCAACCCTGGTAGGGGGACTCTTAAGAGTGGAGGTCTCAGCATAACAACTCTCTAAAGCGAGAGGAGACCTAGCTACACTCAACGCCATAGGCAGTTAGTGAGGCTCAAAAAGAAAGAGCCTACTAACTCTTATTACTGCCAAAGACGGAGCTCTGAAGAGGGGAGGTTTCAGCAGGATGATTCTCTTAAACGAGAGGAAGCCTAACAACACT
>NW_015515647.1:3999-5231 GCF_001515645.1 Sinocyclocheilus grahami | reverse complement strand
GGGGCCTCTGGGTGCCTCGAGGCCCATTGCTGGTAATTTCCATCAATAAGCTCATTATTCAGATGAGATGAATGGATCGGTGTCAAGCGTGGAGCGCAGCTCTGGTGTGTCTCTGGCCTATTGTAAATGTTGCCACCTCGGCTTATGAGGGCCGTAACAGACCCCAGGTGTCAGATGACAAGGTGGCTGTCAACAAATCAGGGCTTTGACCAGCACAACACGTTTCAGAACACGCTAACTGCTAATTTGCTGGAGCAGGTGAAAAGGCGTGTAATTAAGAGGCAACGGGAATGAAGGTTCATTTAAATGAACGGTTGATGCACGCAATAAATGCATTTCTAAATGCAGCTTTACGGCAAACTGTCGCTCAGGGTCGGTCTAGGGCTCGGTCTAGGCGTTCGAAGACTAAGCTTCAGTGATTAAAAAGGAGAAGAAAAGCAGCCAAGTCTCCCCCGGCCCGCCCTTCTGCGCAGGACCGAGTCCCTATGATGGAGTGTCCTCTCTCCCAGGGAAAGTATGTTTGCCTAGTATTTCATCATCCCCTGGAGGCAAGAGAGGGAAAATAAGCACATCAGTTGTCATTATGACAGCATAAAAATGGTGCCATCATATTTCAACTACACAATGCAGCCAGCATCCCTTTCTCCGTGATGAATTATGGACTCCTCTTTTCACACGTTGACTATAAGTTAATATTATCTCCCGTGGATAATTATAGCCAAGTTCAATTACTGACCTAGAATTACCGCGCGGGTTTGGACGCACCGCCTTCTTTAAAAGGTATTTATCTTTTGCCCCAACAAACTGAATCTGCATGCTGGCAGTGATGCACCGCAGCGTCCCACGAGTACGCTTTAATGTAGACACCTCCATTATTCTGCGCTTTAAGTGCCTTTCTGCTGGTCTCGATGACTCTGTATGCAGTATTTGGGTTTAATGCTTCAGCTGTGTGACTTTCTGCAGATCTTGCTAACTTCGCTCGCTGCTCGCGTTAAGAGCTGCCGTTATCATACACTTAAAAAAATTTAGGAATTACTTTGAAACATTTGTCACTCAGAAATTGCTGGTAAATTTGTCAAATAATTGAAAAGAAACGGCAAGTGACATTAAACATTTTTATGTAGAAAAAGTGAAATAATACAATGTGAAAAATGGCTTTTCTAAGTTTAAATAAAAGAAAGATTATTGGAGTATGTTTTACAAGAAAATCCTATTTCAGTTTTCTACTTCAA
>NW_015515647.1:0-655 GCF_001515645.1 Sinocyclocheilus grahami | reverse complement strand
TTTTTTTTAGATGATTAAAATGTTCTTCATTCTAAGAAATAATAGTTCTCTTAGGAACTGTGCACTGAAAGGTTCTTTGGAGAAGCAAAAGTGAATCTTCCATGGCATTGTTACGAAACCCCCTTCTATAACATTTACTTTTAAGAGTGTTTATTTAGTAAATATGTACAAGAATGGTCCGAATATAACAATAATTGGAGCATTTAAAACGGGAGCAACTTTGCAAGTGAGAGTTAGATATCTGATCACTTTATTAGAGTCCTGATATGCATGTTTTGCAGTAGTTTGGGCTCTCTGGAGTTGCTGGTGGTCTAAACCTCACCGCATCACAACAATGCCTGGGGTTGGGGAGGGTTGTAAGGTTTCATACTGGTTGTTAGGATCTGAATATGTGGTGGAGGCTCAAGGTCATTTTTCAGTCTGCGTGTCACAAAGTTATAAAGATCTTTCTCTCCAAACACAATGCAGAACTGACAAACGGCGGCGTCTCCTAAAACCACAAAAACGAAATTCTGCAAGATGCAAGTTGTTGAAGCATAAGGTAAACTTGAGAGCTTTCTCAAGGAATTAAAAACAAACTAACAAACAGACCTGCACGCTGTTATTTTTTCTGATCATGAAGAATCTTTCCACACAATAACAGTATACATTGCAC
>NW_015515646.1:4752-5231 GCF_001515645.1 Sinocyclocheilus grahami | reverse complement strand
TCATGTGGAGTGCTGCTGTCTTTATTTACCAGGTCCATTATCCCACTGTGCACACTCGGCAGTCTGGTTAAAACCTCTTTCCACACTCAGCATAATTACTCCTGGACAATGTTTATTTTACCATAAACTTATGGAAAGCATGAATCTCCGTGTCTGTATTAATTAGTTTCAGTGGCGTTTGGTGGATGTCTGAAGTGATGATGCAAAGTCCTCTCTGTTTTTGGGCCAATGTAAATTCATGCTCTATTTGATGTTTACACAGTTTTTAGAAGGTTAAAGGTTTATGAAACATGATCAGGAAAAGTTATGTTATTATATGTGTATGTACACTACCACTAAGATTTTATTTTTGAAAGATATATATTTATTCAACAAGGACACATTAAATTAATCAAGCGTGGCTGTAATCTTTTAGAACATTATAAGTGTCTTTACTATTTCAAATAAATGCTGTTCTTTTGACATTTCTATTCATCAAA
>NW_015515646.1:0-1086 GCF_001515645.1 Sinocyclocheilus grahami | reverse complement strand
AAAAAGGCTCTTGGGGTTCTAGCACAGCGTAGAATATAAATAGTTGTTGTTTTTTTCTCTCTCTCCAGCAAACAGTGTTTATAGAGATGTTCATGTTTGAATGGACATTTTTTAACTCTTCCCCCACCTGCACATGTGGTCTTTTGTTCATTTTCTAAAAGGATGCCAACTTGTTTGAGACCGTGAGAGATCATGAAATTTGTTTACCTGAATTAATTTGACATTTACCCCAAATGGCAAAAGTTCTTTTGAAATACCAATTGAACTGCTGGAGGAGTTAACAATACACATACACAGTACAAGTAATCCGTAACATTTTGTCTTGTGATGTTGTGCCTGTGGTTTCTTTTCTCTCCTTTTGAAACGGTTTTCAAGAAAAGGAGCCTTCGTGTGTTTTCTGCTCATTATCTGTTGTCGAGAGCTGCAGATTTGTTGCCCCAGTTTGCCCCCTACTGGTGGAATCTGAGTATTAAACATACGGACGTGCTGATGATTTAGTGTAATGAATGATGTTCAGTAGGTTTTGGATTATTTAGAAGGACTAACATGCACATGTTAAGATGTTCCTTTGTTTATATAAAAGGCCAAATTGTGGCATGACGCACCCAGAATGATGTGTTTAATGATGGGGGGGGGGCATTATAAAATTCTGGATGAGAACATTTGTGTCTTTTTCTTGATTTCCTTTTCTCAGTTGTTTGTTGGTTTTAAATTAATGCACTGGCACTGTTCGTATTGTGACATTTTCTGGTTGTTGAATTTTGGTGGACTGTGCTTCAAGTTAAGCATCTATGTGAACAGGACGGAAACTGACTTCATTTACTTAAAAGCTTCAAGGTAGTTTGGAGAAAAGCTTTAGCATAATTTGCTTGCGGATGCCACTTTGTATTTGTGGTTTGTAATAATTTTTGAGCCACTGTAGCCTGTTTTTTTTAAATTATTTTAATAATTGAATCACGTTCCAAGCTCTAGATTCTGTGACCAGCAAAAGGAGGGGCTTAAGTTGGCCCACGTATTGAACTGGCCAATCAGAGGACGCTTTCTGCCTGTCACTCATTTTGCGCTATGGGTGTCGGGTTGGTTCAC
>NW_015515645.1:22379-22621 GCF_001515645.1 Sinocyclocheilus grahami | reverse complement strand
GATCTAATCCTGTTTATATGAAATAAGCTGCTCCCGAGCAGGTTTTGCTCTGACAGCAACTCCGGGATGAGCTTCAAAGAACCAAATGATCCAAGATCAAGCCAAATCATCAACAATCACATCCAGCTAACTGAGTTAGCGACAGACGAAGAACAGGCCCCTTGTCTTGTCTGCCTTGTGTTTTGTTTTTGGCCTTTTATGTTGAAGTGGCTCCTGTTCTTTATTTTTAGTCAGTTTGTAGT
>NW_015515645.1:21497-22328 GCF_001515645.1 Sinocyclocheilus grahami | reverse complement strand
TCTTTTGTGTTGAAGTGGTTCCTTGGCTTTATTTGTAGTCAGTTTGTAGTCTTTCCTGTTGATTAGTTCCTGATTGTTTCCAAGTGTGTCTTGTTTGCCAATCACCCCTTGTGTTTATATACCCCTGTGTTTGCCCAGGGGCCCGTTTCAATAAGGAGGTTCAACCAACTCTGGGTTGACTTAAGCCTCGTTCACACCAAGAACGATAACTATAAAGATAACGATATTAGCATCCACACCAGCGAACGATATCTTCTGTTTATTCTAAGCGCACGCTCGTCTGCCGCTTTAATTCTTGAGCTCGTTACAGCAGGATGGATTGTGATTGGCTGTCAGTGTTTTATCGTTCATCAGCTGGGAAAAAAATTGTTTTGAATGTGATTCCAACGATATCGTTCCTCTGTATCATTATCGTTATAGTTGTGGTGTGAACTATGCTATTCTTTAATATTGAGAACGATTTTTAGAACTATATCTTTATCGTTATCTTTATAGTTATCGTGCTTGGTGTGAACGGGCTTTTACTCTGAGTTTTTGGGTTCAGAACAGCTGAATTGAGTTAGTTCAGTCAACTCTGAGTAGGCTGACTCTGATCAATAGAGCTCCGATATTACAAATCACCATGGCAACAGCTCCCACCAAAAAGACATCCACATACTTCAGAGTCAATACAAGTTTAATTCATATCACTGTTATAATATCACAGGTGAAAACTGGCAGAACGGTAGGTTATGAACTAATAGGCTACTCATTTTCATGGTATCTCACGGGTAAAAAAAATATATATATTATTATTATTAACATTTAAGTGCATTTTTCTTATTTTACAAA
>NW_015515645.1:20077-20357 GCF_001515645.1 Sinocyclocheilus grahami | reverse complement strand
TGTATTTGCAAATTTACTCTAACTCAGAAGAATGTCTGTCGAGGACCATCAAAATAAAGTGTTAGCAGATATAGGGCAGACAATCTACTAATCCAATGACTGGTTGTTGACATGTAGTTTCAAAGTTCTAAAGGGGACCATCAAAATAAAGTGTCAACTAAGTTTTAATTAAAAGCTTTATTTATTAAAAATTGTTTATGCATTATGAACTATCATGAACATAAAATGAACCTACATATTTTATTAATACATTTGCTTTTCAATAATTCAATAGTAACGT
>NW_015515645.1:17389-18584 GCF_001515645.1 Sinocyclocheilus grahami | reverse complement strand
AACACATTTCTGTATAAAAATGGAAACATGAATAAAAAAAAGTCTGTCTTTTTTTAAAAAAAGTAACAGTCTAGCTATAAATTTGATTCATAAATAAATTAGATTCATAAATAATTTTCTGATTGTGTTTCATGCAGTGCTGGCAGAGTGTGTCCATATAGCAGATAACTCAGACACAATTTCAGTTAGGCCTATTTCAGATTAGGAAATAAATACATTCAGTGCTCATCAGTGAGCCCTATGCAAAAATGATATTGATTGTATTCACATACCATCGATCTGCGACAGCTCTCCGATGCACAATGTCCTACACGTCAGGAATAAGCCAATGAGTGAACGAGTTTCCATTATTTCAAAGCCCAGAAGTACTTACGTCTGCCGTTGCTCAAATGAGCTGGAGATAGACCGAGAAATAAAGTATACTGGATGCTCTGAGGAGAGGAACAGATTTAAGCAGGCTTTATGTACATGTGAATGAATCCGGAAATACACTGAAGTAACGTTACATTGACACAATACACGGAATGGTAGGCTAACTATTTAACAAACCAATAACTGGTGCAACATTGACGTTATAAGAAAAGATGAAGCACTGTTTGTGATTTCAAAGTTAAGCTATTTCGTCCCACAAAATTCATTAGATACATTAGTATCGCGGCTAAAACAATCATATATAACTATACGATTGTTTATATAATCTATACGTTAGTGTTTAAGACACCATATATACATATGTGTAAGTGTAGGCATTTTGACATAAATATGATCTAATTTGTAGATGTATTTTGGCGGCTTTCCTCACGTCTCAAGAGACAGTCCTGCGCAGCGCTTGCTATGTGGAGGAAAGAGCCGTTACTTTGTAGCCGTTTGAAATCACTCTTGCTAGTGAGGACGCTTCTTCTGGTTATTATAATATTGTTTGGACACCTGTTTCTGTACACCCCCCCACCCATCTAACCCGGCCATCTGTTTATCCACCCCAATGCTCCCATGGAATTTATGATTGTTTGGGAAAGTGTTTTTGTGTGGGTTAATTGAAACTGTTTTTAACTATGTGCTTTAAACTTTAAATTGTGAAACGTGGAATGATTATTAAACGGGGTATAAGGGAAGTTTTTATTAAAGTTTTCAAGTTTTCACACACACACACACATTTCAAGAAAAACATCAAACTAAATAAAAAATATATAAACAA
>NW_015515645.1:0-1265 GCF_001515645.1 Sinocyclocheilus grahami | reverse complement strand
TTAATTTAGATCCCCCCCAGGAAACAAGACTAAATATCTTATATAATTTTCTTATATAGAAAATCCATCTAGATTTAAGAATTTAAATAAAATATAAGTATATAAGTATAAAATAAGAAAAAAAAACTTAGTAAGGAAAGCATTTTTGCAGCGTGCATGAATGAATGAAGTATTTAAACATTGCTTGCGCTTTAAAAAGGCGACGGCGCCGGAGCACAACCCCATGCATGGAATATAATTCCTCACACAGCTGCAATTGCAGGTTTTCAAACAGAGATGGCGACAAAGAGGCAAAACTTACGGACTGCAGCTTTAAGTATAATACACTTAATTTAGTTGAAACAAGAAAACAAGACTAAATATCTTATATCATTTTCTTATATAGAAAATCCATCTAGATTTAAGAATTTAAATAAAATATAAGTATATAAGTATAAGTATAAAATAAGAAAAAAAAAACTTAGTAAGGAAAGCATTTTTGCAGCGTGCATGAATGAATGAAGTATTTAAACATTGCTTGCGCTTTAAAAAGGCGACGGTAAGAAACCGAAGAAAACCTGCTCCTGACCAGGTTAGGTTCACGGTAACTGACTCTGAGTATAAGTTACCTCTCTTTCAGAAATGGGCTTGATTTACCCTGCTTTCTCGGTTTTGGCATACCTCCCATTCTGAAATGGAAAACTCAGAGTTTGCCTCATTTCACTTCTGAAACGGGCCCCTGGTTCATTGTCTGGTGTTATTTCTGAATGGCTGTTTCGTGTGCCCTTGGTCTAGCCTTGTTTTTGCTTTGCCTTGTTTTTTGCCCTGCTCCCTTGCCTGTATGCATTTTGTGTTTTTGTTGAATAAACCTAAAGAACTGCATTTGGATCCTCTTCATCGACCATATGTTATAGCTAACACAGTCAATCAAACAAGGACGTCAATCCAATGTCATTAATCAATCAAGTACCAAAATATAGAACGATTTTTTGAATACCTGCTGATGCTGTTGTGGAATATTAATGCTAAGGTGCTTACCATCACTGGAAATCCTGACACCTTTGACTCACAACAAAATAAAGTTTCATCAAAAGGTAAGACCAAAGTAAAATTTTGATGGTCCTCTTTAGAAATTCTGTTGTCTATAAATAACTTTGCAACTACATGTCAACTAACCCTAGATTATTTAGACTATTAGTAGACTGTTAGGTTAGGGTTGGAGTTAGTAAAATAAGTTGGCATGTATTTGCAAAGTTACTCTAACTCAGAAGAATGTCTGTCGAGGA
>NW_015515644.1:4847-5232 GCF_001515645.1 Sinocyclocheilus grahami | reverse complement strand
ATGTTAGCTATCACAATTAAATGTCATTTCGTTGAATAAGAGGAAATCTGCTATTGGTTTCCAGCTTGCAGAGGCTTCCTGGTACATCGCATATAAGCCAGTGGGGTCAGATGGCACATGTCCTGGTGAAGAAGAAATATTTAATCCATTCAACATGACAAATGTGAGTGAGGCCTATTTTCTCATCAAATTGTAAAAATATTATACAAAATAATTAAGACCGAAATCCTTCTCTCTCAGATGAACAGCTGTTCTCAGGTCAGGTCTCTGTCCTGTCTGGTTGGAGATTTGATGGGAAGACATGGATCCATAAGTCTCACCAAGAGACAATTATACAATGACATTCTGTTGCAACTGGCCGGAGACTTCACAGGTAGCAGATATG
>NW_015515644.1:0-1339 GCF_001515645.1 Sinocyclocheilus grahami | reverse complement strand
TTTTTTTTTTTTCAGACTAGTGTAAAGAAAAGTGCAAAAAAACACTTTAAGTGATTATTTCATTGCACTTTATCTAGATATTAATTGTAATACATATCTTTAAATACTGTTTCCTCAACCCACCTACTTTTGTAGCAATTATAAACTTAATACTGCTTAATAATTTTTAAGCATAGCTTAATAATAAACTTAATAATTGTATTATATGTCTGTATTCTGAAGTGTTTTACTGAGGGGTTTGTTCAGATATCGTCTGCCTGATTTATGAAACATTTTACTCCTAAAAAGATAAACCAAGTTAATAGGTTAAAACTGTGAAAACATAGAAATTAGCAAAAGTTGAATAGATGTTATTATAACAACTTGTTTTCCAGGTGAGGTGAGCCAAGAGAAGCTGAAATCAGTTAAGACGAGCGACAAGATGGGTGTTTTCAAAGAATCAAAGGCGTGCACTCCAAGTAAGCCTGAACTCTGTGTTTACCCACATTTACATTATTAACAAGTGTTTTACACTTTATCACCTGGAATTTCTTTCTTCCTCAGCTGGAAACACAGGACTGATGCTGGTCCCCTGCAGGATGCTACTGTGCATCATGCCGGCTGCGGTCTGTCTGCTCGGGTTACTGAGGCACTAGATGGAGCTTTCAGTGATATCACAGCACTGCCTTCACTTTGTTACTTTAATAAAACAGGACTTGCTCAGCCCAACACCAAGAATGTGGCAAATTATCAATATTGCAACCCAAACCTTAAAGAACATTCCTCATTTCATCAGGTTACACACACCCACGCCCTTAAAAGAAAATGATATGATCATGTTTCAGTCGTCTGGATCTTGCTGCACTGCTCTAAATGGGATTAATGTACATGTATTCGTTGTAAATTCCTCAAAAGCCTAACTTAATACTGTATTATACTGCTTCCCTGATTTATTTCTGTTCACTGTATGTTTTGTATGATGCAATCAGTGTGAATACAACACAACCCTTGTTTTCGTGCAACACGACTCTATAATTTGTTATGTGAGCCTGTGAAATGAAGTCTTATGTCTTACTTACACTGTTTGTGTGTTTTTCATGGGTGTCTGGCACTAAGAATGTTACTCATATAAATGTTATATAGGCTATATATGTGTTAAAATAAAATTAATTATTCAGCAAAGATGTAAAGACTTTTACACTGTTAAAAATACATATTTCAAATTAACCTTATATCAAAGAATCCAGAAAAGCAGTACAAATATCAACGTTGATAATAATAAGAAATGTCTCAAAATACGCAAATCATCATTTCTGAGGAATCATGTGACACTGAAGACTGGAGTAATGATTCTGAAAAT
>NW_015515643.1:2648-5232 GCF_001515645.1 Sinocyclocheilus grahami | reverse complement strand
TTCACACACAATCAAAGACATGGAGGAGATGATGAAAGCCAGTGATGTCTGCTTTCTGAATGTCTGATTTCAGATCATTGATTGATTGATTGATTGATGGATGATTGAGTTGTTGATGATCAATGGTGTGTTTGTTCTGCAGGAGTTTCCAGTCTCAATGGAAAGGTGAGTGATCTGCTGCTGTCTCTGCTCTCTCTGCTTCTGATCCAAAGCCACTGCAGTTCTGATCCTGAATGTTCTTCCAGAGTCCAGATCTCATCACAGCCGGATCCACAGACTCCTTCTGGAGCTTTGATTCATGTGCCGCGTTACTTGGGCAACCTGCCCTTCAGAGTCTGGAAGAAGATGCAGGACATGGTCCAGAACAGTGAGTCTGACTGCAGAAGATCTGAGCTCGCATACACACACACTGGAAATGATGCAATATTGACAGATTTCAGCATTATGTGTGAAGAACCAGATCATCTGCTGCACCAAAATCAGCAGCTCACTTTAGAAAATTTTCTTAATGCAAAGTACAAGTAAATGGCCAAAAATAAGTAAAATCAGAATCAGAATCAGAATTAGCTTTATTTGCCAGGTGTGCAAAATCAATCTTTCTGCACATAATGCAAGTGTACGGCGTGAACTCAGATGATGCTTCAAAAACTACACACAGAGAAGACGACAGTAACTCATATTATTATTAAATAATAATTCATTGACAGTCCTAAGTGTTGCTCAGTATATCATTATAATAGAACTGATGGAGTCCCAGGTAAGAACAGCACTAAACATGACTTACAGTTCATTTAACACACAATGTTCATTACACACTTTTTGGAGATTTTTGTAACTTCTGATTTAAAAAGTAATCATGGCCACTGAAACATGTATTTAAATTATTTTCACTGATTTTATTTGCACTCAGTCTTGTGCATTCAGTCCATATATTATCAGTCCATATATTACTCAGATAGCTAATGACTGCATCAAAACAGACACAAATACTGAATAAACTTAGCTACCTTAATATGCTTCCTCACATTTGATGGCAAAGACATTCTGAAGCTAAGCATTGACCTGATGAAAGTTTTAACCGCAGGATGAGCTTGATGCATGAAAACAAGCCTCATTAGCGGCAGGTTTGAGCTTCTGGACCATATTTAATGTGTGATAGATCAAATAAAAATGCAAACATGCTATCAGTACTTTTCAAGTTGAAATCAAACACACACACACACACACACACACACACACACACCCCCACACACACACTGGAAATGATGCAATATTGAGATATTTCAGCATTATGTGTGACGAACCAGATCATCTACTGCACCAGAATCAGCAGCTTAGCTTTCAGAAATAATCAATCCCAGAATTCAGTGCGCTTGACTTTCATTTTCAGTCTCACGAAAAATTTCAGTCGTTTTTAAGACTCTTTATTTGATCAGACATTTACATAAAAAGGTTTTTATTTCCCACATGGTTACTGCTGTTTATATTTAATTATTGATTTAATTATTTATTCATATTTTAAACTAGCCTTATATATATATATATATAGTATATATACATATAAGAATATTCTTCAAGAATCAGAAAAACATCTCTTCCATCTTTACTTGACCCTCTAACTAAATGTAAATTTGTGTGTGTATATATATATATATATATATAATTTTGTATACGTTTTTGTTCTTTTTGTTACTGTAAAAATGTATTTAGCATCATTTTAATATGTATAATTATAACTAATTATATTTAATTTTTACAATTTTGAATACTTCACATTGATCAACTTTTCTAATCATTATTTTTTATTTTTTTAGATTATCATCTAATATTTATATTTTATTTTAAGCTTTATTTTAATTACTGAATAATTAAATAACTGAATAATTTTAGTTGTAGTTTTTGTTAATATCAGCAAGCTTATTGTTGGTATTATTATTAATAAAACGTATTATTATTATTACTACTACTACTACTAATAATAATAATAACATTTTTATTATTATTAATATTCTTATTCTTATTATTATTATTATTTCACCACATTATTGTGGAATAATATCTAGTGTTTATTTATTAATAATAATAATTAGGCAGCATTCAGTAAAAGCTTTGTGATTCATACAAGAGAAACACTGAGGATTGTAGAATAACTGCATTATTATTATATAGTTGATCTCGTTTGAATATGAAATCATGTGTACAGTTCTGTTGAAGGTAAGAGTTTGTATTAAAAGCAGCTTGTGACTGTAATGTAATATAAATGAGAGCGTAAATGAAATGAGTTTGTGTCCCTCACTGTTTCTGATGTAACGTTCAGTATTGATAAATCACACAGAGAATGACTGACAGTGATGAGAGGAACATGTCTGATGTGTTTGATCATAATTCATAATCATCTGTGTTGTGTTCACTCTTGATCATTATATGAACATCAGAATAACAGCATCTGTTGATTGTGTCTCATCAGCTCCTGTGATTCTGGATCCAAACACGGCTCATCCACGTCTCGTTCTGTCTGATGATCTGACCAGTGTGAGATTCAGAGGTTATCAATCTGTTCCTGATAATCCAGAGAGATTTGACT
>NW_015515643.1:0-2546 GCF_001515645.1 Sinocyclocheilus grahami | reverse complement strand
AAACCTGCATGACTCTATATGAATTATACACATGACTATATTCTTAATAAACCCTCTGATGCACAAGCTATGAAAACACCTTCTGATGCACAACATTCATTCACTACCATTTATTAATATTTAAACTATTGTTTTCAGTGAACACCTATTATTATTTAAGTTTTCCTGGGTTTTGTGGTACTGCATCAAGTTTACACCATTTAGTTCAATAATGGTCTGTTTTTAGTAAATGAATGCACATGCTGCAGAATCAAGGAATGAACACTGATTTCTGTGGATTCCTGCTCATGTAGGAATAGAGAGAAACGAGCAGAAAGCTGAATAAAATGCAATCCTGTTGAAATTCCCACGAGCTAATCTGAAACTAAGGCAAATATTAGAAAAGCTAGGATTAATCTATGCAGCAAATGTGGGACAGAGAAACAAAGGGAAGACATTTCTATAGGATTGAAGGAAATGTGAGTAAAGAAAGAGGATTCACAACAATATTAAGAATCAGTTATAAGAAGATCACGTATAGGTCATACTGGACTTAATGGTCACATATCAAATAAAACAGCAGCACAATGGGTTATATATATATCATGATGGTCATTGGTCTAAAACAGATTGATCAGATTTTGTTTTTAAGATTTGGTCTTGGAATATGGGTAGAAATATAATATAAAGGCACAGGTCTTTAGCCGTCTCCGTAGTGCTGAAACGATTAGTGGACAATGTCGACAGTCAACAGATATTTTTTTATGTAAAGGCCTAATGTAACGTAACTAATATAAGTATCGGCAATAACGAGGTTTGACCATTGGGGCGCTGTACGGAGCGCAAAACTGTATTGCAGTCTTTCCGGATACAATAGATGAAGGCGCGCGCGCGCTTATTTAGAGTGCAGGAGGAGGAAAGTTTGCACGGAGACGAAAATGGTATCATTTCTCAAAGGTTCGCGTTTTGTCTTGTAAATGAGGGGTTATAACAGATAAAATGTTTCCCTATTTCGATGTAATTTGTGTCTTTGCTGTTTTTATATTATGAAAGTTTTGATGTTTATTTTTTATTTTTTACACAATCTTGTTTCAAATGGAGTCTAAACCAGTAAGACGTGTTTCTTCCTCTACAAGCCAGGAGTTCAGATACTTAATCACAATGACTGTCAAAGCACAATTTCGGAATCAGAAGAAATTCATAAAAATCTCAGAGGCATGCTTTGATTTATTTCTAGCAGAGGGTGAGTGATATGTAATATCTTAATAATTAAATCTATATGTTTTTATAGCCTTATGTCAAATTATGAATAAAACTTGGACTAAAATTGGTAAATATTTTGTTTTGCAGTGAAAGAGAAGTTCTCAATTCCAGACAACCTTGCAGTTACAGTTACAGATGAAACTGGTACAGAGGTGGATAAAGACGTGTTTCCTGATCTAATGACCACCAGTGGGTTGGTTTTCGTCATAAATGAATTGACTGACATTGGTGAGTGAAAACAGAGGAGTTGCTGAATGATGTCATCTGTATCCCAATTGATGAATGAATGCTGGTAGTGTTTAATATGTTCAGTATTTTAAATATTGTAGGTAATGGTGGTGTATTGTAGCAGATGTGTGGAAAAATGTATTTCAAAAAAAGTAAACAAATGGCAAGTTTCATATTCAATCTTTCTATTTCAACAACCAATGTCCTGGACTAAAAGTTCTCAGAATTAGTTTTCTAAATGCAGTAATATAGACTAACATGACATCTATTAACCCCAGTTTGAACCTTAACAGGATCTTCCACACCTCAATCTTCAGTCAGCTTAGATACAGATACACTGTCTCTAACTTCAAAAAGCAGTGAAGAGAGTGACTGGTTTAGTCCAAAACGATTCAGAAAGGATGATGATGATGAGGCATCACAAAGATCACAGGCCAGAGATGTGAGTCCCAGTAGCCTTACACAGACACTGGGGGTTTTACTCATAATAATAATATTCAGTTTCATTAATGTTTTTTTTTTTTTACATTTTTTTTAATGTTTTTTTTTTTTAATTTAGATATTACTGCATTATCTTCTCTCGTAATAGTATCTGTTAATATTCCTCTTTTTATAGCTGATAAAACAAATTCTACAGACAAGACCAGGTGGAGGAAATGTGCTTAAAGAGTATGAAGATACAGGGACAATTAGTGATGATACGAGGAAAGTGATGGTGAACATCTTAGTTGCACACATGATGGAGACAGAAGGGTAATTATAAAAATATAATTCAGTCTTGCATTATTCAGTTTGTTAGTGATTTTGATGCTATATAGATTGTGAAGTATATATATGTAGTTGGGTGCTACTTTCTAATTTGTTGTATTTTTAATTAAATGTTCTTAAACATTTCCTATCAGCGTAGAGTAACATTGAGTGTTCCCATTCTTCAGAAGGGTCCCACATCGTCTTGCCAAACAGAAGTATGGTTTGGGAATTATCACCTTGTTTCCCTCACTCAGAGATCCCCAAGGATCACTGATCAGAAGATTCAATATTTTGTGCTCATTTAGAAATGTCTTAAGATTAGGGCT
>NW_015515642.1:4988-5233 GCF_001515645.1 Sinocyclocheilus grahami | reverse complement strand
GATTTTTTAATAACACAGCTATGTCATAATTATTCAACCCCTATTCAACATTACTGTTTTTAAGTAACTTTTGTTGTATGGTGGGGAACAAAATTGTCTTAAAACACAATTAAGCCTTTAGAAACTTAGCCCATGCATGTGCTGACATGAGTAGCAAATTTGCAAAATGCTATAGAAGAAATTGTTTTATTACATTAGAAAGTCTAAGGCTACATGAAGATTCCCAAGACATTAAAAGTTCCTAG
>NW_015515642.1:0-947 GCF_001515645.1 Sinocyclocheilus grahami | reverse complement strand
CATAACGTGCACACTTACCACTTATGTGGATTTTAGAAAGTGGGCGAAGCATAACGTGCACACTTACTACTTATGCGGATTTTAGAAAGTGGGCAAAGCATAACGTGCACACTTACCAGCTATGTGGATTTCAGAAATACCGTTCTAGGGGTTCTCGTGGCACCCTGAAAGAGCAGCCCATAGATAGAAATAGCGCATCTTTCCAAAAACACTATGTCTACGGCTATAATGCTGGAGTGGCTAGCAGTAAATCTGTAGCTGAGGGAGCAAACATCCAGCTCTCAATCGAAAGGGAGCTCAACCTACAGCATGTTCCAAAGCTGGAACAGCTAGCAATAATCTACTTAGCTGTGGGAGCAACACACCTAGTTCTCAGTCGAGAAGGGGGCTCGACCTACAGCATGTTCCAATGCTGGAATGGCTAGCAGTAGTTTACCTTGGCTGAGGGAGCACAAACCCAACTCTCAAAGAGAGGGGGCTCGACCTGCAGCATGATTGTTAAAATCAGAAGGGTAAGCATACTCCAAGCTAGCCGAACACTCAGCGCATCAGGGAGGTAGAGGAAGGGCCTAAATCGCCTGATGCTGCTGGTTCCAGGTGCTCTGGAGAAACAGAGAACTCAAACTTCTCATGTGAGAGGAGAACTCCGAATTCAGAGGAATAACGCTGCTCATTCCAGGTAACCCTCTGATAAAGGGGAGCACTGCTCAATACTACCACAAGGACAGCCCATGGAGCGAGGAATCCAACTCCTCAGAGAGGATTAACGCTCGAAAGAAAGCACCATACTCACAATAACCCTCAATGTGAGGGGAGCGATGCTTCCAAAGTGTGTCGACAGAGACACACTAGTTGAGTGGAGCCCAAGGTACTGGGGTCTAAACCAACTTAGAGAAAGGGAGCAAGATCAATAACACGTAACCCTTACCATACAGGATTTTAGAAAT
>NW_015515641.1:4600-5233 GCF_001515645.1 Sinocyclocheilus grahami | reverse complement strand
CTAATCAGTCCTTGAGGATGTAATATTCTGTTCTGTGCCTCAGTGAGAAGATTGAATTGCATTATGATTTGATTGTTTTTTCTTCTAAGTAGGCAGGATTTTGTTATTGAATAACCCTTATGCCAGCATATCAGTGGAACGAAGAAAGATTACACTGAATTTGTGTTGTATTTCACTCACATTCTCTCTCCCTCTGACTGTTTATGTCTCTATTGTTCCGTCCATTTTAGTGTGCATGGGCTTTCCCCAAAAGGATAACTTGGAAACTTTGAGGACCATTGAGCGGCCAGTGTTAGATAATCAATCAATGCAGCCCACGTCCCCCAAATGAGCGCTCTGGTGTCACTGATGTGGAACGACATGGTCTGAATTCACCATTAAGATTCCAGGGAGAAATGAGGTCGTCTTCACTGGTGCTCATGCATACGAGAACATAACACTTAAAACATAACACCCGGATATTAATGAGGGACATACAACTCCCTTAAGGGGAGACACTGCCGGCAAAAAAACAACCTGTCAAATTTGAAATTTGGGGCTTTTTGGTTTTTCTTAAAGTGTTTTTTTCAGACTAGTGGAAAGAAAACGTCCAAAAGACACTGTTAAGTGTTTCTTTTATAGCACTTTATCTAT
>NW_015515641.1:2309-3701 GCF_001515645.1 Sinocyclocheilus grahami | reverse complement strand
GTCAATTACTGTCTGTGTACTCAGTGAAAATGGTATTTGTACTGATTGCAAAAGAAAATATGGTGACTCAGTGTGGGGAGAAAATGGTTTGATGAAAATCATTTGATGAACCGAGTCCACGTTCCTCTTGTTTTAGAGTTTCGTTTTAGGTGAAATGCCTGCTGAAGAAACAATCATTTTCAGCTTAATTTATCTTACATCCCAGTGTTTTGAAATATTCAGCTGTGCGCATAACAAACAAGAAGTCACAATCCACATTTGTTTCCGAAACAGATTTTAGTCAGTGTTGCCATGTCCTCTTATTATAAGCTGCTTTAAGTTTGTTTTCTCACTAAGTTGCTTATAAATATGGGTAGTTACAACATTTGAATGATTTATTTCCAGAATACAGTCTTATATCTTCTGTCCTTTGCACAATAAAGTGAGACCAACCACTGATTACAGCTATCAAATATTATGTCATTATTAATTACTTTTCCTCCCACGTTTCTCCCAGTAACACACAATTTTTCACCTTTCCTTATAGGTGTATGCACACATGTGCACTTAAAGGGATAGTTAACCCAAAATGAAAATTCTGTCATCATTTACTCACCCTCAAGTTGATCCAAACCTGTATGAGTTAGTTTTTTTTTCTGAACACAAAAGAAGATATTTTGAAGAATGTGGGTAACAGTTGCTGGTCCCTATTGACTTCCACAGTATTTTTTTTATACTTTGTAAATGATGGCAGATTTTTCATTTTTGGGTGAACTATACATTTAATATGTATCAATTGATTTAGATGGCAAGTTGTACAGTGTATGTGAAACGTGCATTTTGTAAAAAGGATATCATTATTCAGGATATCATTAGCAATTTAGATGAGTAATTATTTATTTTTTATAACATTTAAAAAAGGTGGTTATTGCAGCGATGCCATAGAAGAACCATTTTGGTTACACAGACAATCTTTCAGCGAACAGTTCTTAAAAAAACCATTTTTTTCCTTAGTGTGAAGAACATTTGAATAAAATAAAGAACCTTTTTCCACTGTAAATAACCTTTTGTGCATCAGAAAGCTTCCATAGATGTTAAAGGTTCCTCATGAAACCATTGATATCCATAAAGAACCTTCATTTTTAAGAGTGTTGAAAAGATACTACTTTGCAGCATGTTAAAATGTAGCCCTTTTTAATGCATTTTAATTTTTTTTTACATTTATTTATAAAAAAAATGTTTTAATGAATAAATCTGATCAGTTAAATGAATACAATCCCTTAAAATCCTAATGGACTTCTTTCACACTTATTTTTTTAAACCAGGTTGCTCTTTTTTCTTGCAAGATCTGGCAACGCAGATTTTAGAGGCTGTGAAGGAGAGACAATGCAGAAGTCGTGTCCTGTCCCTGAG
>NW_015515641.1:0-579 GCF_001515645.1 Sinocyclocheilus grahami | reverse complement strand
TCCCCTTGTGGTTGCTGGTTTGTCTTGTGCCATAGAGACAGTTACTGACTTGCTGCTCTATAGTCCAGTCTTGCCTAGTTAATGCGTATCCTTACTGTAGTTTTTGCTCTTGATTTTCTATCTTCTGATTTTGGTTTTGTTCTTTAATAATCTTGCTTATATTTACTTGTGATATCCTAGTTAGTAGTTCTTCAATCTTGTTTTTACTTTTGAACTGTTTAGATTTTATACTTTAGTTGTTTTTTTTTGTCTAAATTTAGATATTCCCATTACGTTTTGGTATGTTTTTTCCCCTTTTGTACATTGTTTCTCTGTGTGTTGTCTTGAGTGGTGCTTTGTTGTGTGTTCGTGCTGTGTGTTCCCTCCAGCCCTGCTCTACCAGCCTGAGACTCCCTGCCTGTTGGTCCCACAAGGCGACCTGCCAACCAAGCCTGGTGCTGAGAACCGAATCTCTGATACTGCCTGCCTTGAGCCCTTTCACTCTGCTTGCATGTTCTGCTCTGGTTTTCTCCCCATCCTTCTGCCCTGATCTGCCCAACGACTGAGACTGTACCCCAGACTGTCTATCTCTCAGGGCAC
>NW_015515640.1:3398-5234 GCF_001515645.1 Sinocyclocheilus grahami | reverse complement strand
ATATTCTGCATGACCATATTCTATATCCCTAATCCTACCCAATACATAAACTTAACTACCTTACTATTATAGTTTTGGAAGGACATGAGGGTGAATAAATAACATTTTTTATTTTTATCCTTTTCATTCAAAGTTTGTTCCCAAGTGTATAAAGGTATTTTCACACTGAATGAAGTACTTATGTTCTTAGTTAATCGGGTAATAATTTAACTACAATCAGCATTACATAATCCAATAACAAACCAGACTCAAACTGGTCCGTTAAATACCATCATTGTTACTGAGTGACTAGGATAAATGTTTGTAGATTTATACGTTTTACTTAATTGATTTTTCCATTGGAAAATACCCATTATCTGTCAGGCTGGGGTATATTGATTCAGCGGAGTAATCTTAAGGAGTTCATTCCGCTGAACTTCTCCATTACAGCCTTGTTAGCAAACACAACCTACCATAATCTTATCATGAGAGTACAAGCTTTAAGGACATGCGGCTAAAGTTCACAGCACATTTGAACCCTGAAATAATCAGACCTGGGGTCAATGTTCAGTGAAACTCAAAGACAACATTGAATTATTTTTTTAAACCGCTTCCCTATCAAAAGTATTTGACTCTTAATCCTGAAATAGACTGTTTAAATTCAGATAAGATTACAAGCATTAACCAGAAATATAACCTAGCAATGATTCTTGAGTTTGTGTGCACTTTTTGGAGGTGGTATTTTTAGGGACTCCCAATGATTTCTGGGAATCTTTGCCCAGCGTGGGGTTGAGCGTTAGGATTTCTTCCCATCAGCTTGTCAAAGTAATTCTTTGTTTGTGTTTACAGAGTTTCCAAACAAATGTCAGCTTTGATTTTAGGGTTTCATACTGTTGCACAAGCACACGTCTACATGTAGTGGAAGTTAAACAGACCTTGTTTTGCCCACATCGATTCCTTGTTGGAAACTATCGTTCTACTCAGATCACTCCTTCAAACCTTTAAATGAGTAATGATTTTGACAACAAGACCTGTAAGGTGATAGCATAATGATTAATATTTAAGCATAATTCACATTTCACAGAGGCCCAGTGTAGTGTCGACTAAATTAACTTCGGTTGGTTCCTGTGAAAGGAAGTCTGTACAAGTCTGGTACATTCCCTCGGGCAGGAGATAACATGGAAAAAAAGCCACGTCGTAAACCGAGGAAGAATTAGGTAGCATGGGATCTGTAGTAACACGAAAACACAACATGACCGTGTGTTAGTGAAGTCGTCACATGCTGTATGAGTTAAACCTCTCTCACAAACAATGAGTTTGAACAGTCTTTTCCTTTCTCATAGCTTTATCTTCAAGCAAGAATGCAAGCCGAATGGGCACGGCTCCTTCGCCCCACGCTCCAGTTCTTCCTGATCGCCGCCTCCGTCTATACGGGACTGTCCCGTGTCTCAGACTACAAACACCACTGGAGTGATGTACTCACAGGACTCATACAAGGAGCCCTCGTGGCTTTACTAGTGGTGAGTGACACGATCAACAACACACAGATGATTTCTGCTTGCAGGAGGTCAGTGTGAATTCTGCTCATTTAAAGGAAGTTCACCCAAAAATAAAAGTAGCTTTTCCACCGAAATTACTTGGAACAATGTCCCAGGAACTTGTTTCCCCCAGACCTGTTACTGTCTGCTTTTTCATCGCGATCTAAAGTATCGTGAAGATTAGGCAAATAGTCTGGTGACATAGGACTGTGCTGGACTGCTCCTCCCAGTCCAGGGACGTTTCTCAATACCAAGTAGGGCTGTCAAATTTTTTTTCCGAATATTCGTCGAATTTAAAATAAAAATCCACATTCGAATG
>NW_015515640.1:1778-2273 GCF_001515645.1 Sinocyclocheilus grahami | reverse complement strand
TTAACAGCACTGAATAGAATTGATCAATGTCTAGAGTGCTTAAATTTAGAACTAAAAATAATTGCATCAGTTTGCAATTCTTCAGCTAAACTCTCAATTTTATTTAAACTCAAAACAAGATCAAAATATTTTTAACTTAATTTTCTGGAACTTTTTTTTGTCAGCTCCAGTCCCTTTTAATACACATTTAATTTGGTTCCACAGAAGAAATAAATAGGGGTTTGAGTGACTTATATTTTCTGTTGTACTGTATAAGCACTAAACACTGACATTTCAGGCTCTGCCACTGTGACTGTAAACCTCAATCATATCACCTCCTCTCACGCCCTACAGGTTTTCTGTGTGTCGGATTTCTTCAAAAAGAAAGTCGAACCACAGAAGGAGGCAGAGATCCCACACACCACCTTACAAGAGACACCTACGAATGGAAATCATTATGAAAACCCAAACTAAGCTATGATGAGCCTCTGTGGATGGGAAGGGGTTTCAGCGTGC
>NW_015515640.1:0-251 GCF_001515645.1 Sinocyclocheilus grahami | reverse complement strand
ACAAAATCTTTTATTTTGGATGCGATTAATCACGATTAATCGTTTCACAGCAGTATTTGTTAGCTGACCAAATACTGTGTAATTAGCTTAACAACATGCTAACATCTATCTCTTGGAATTTTGACCCAAGTATTTGTTAGTTAACCAAATAGAAATGAATCATTTCCAACCAGTTTTAATGGGCATTTTTACCTTTAAGCCATTTGTTCTAAAATTGTGCACCATCTTTTGAGTCAAATTCTTGCATTTGG
>NW_015515639.1:1373-4065 GCF_001515645.1 Sinocyclocheilus grahami | reverse complement strand
TCCACACACTTATCAACTAGACACATATTGGGACATGATGAACGGTGCGGTTCGGAAGATGGAGGGTGCTGGGTACAGAATTAATGTTCGTAATAACATCTAGGGGACCTTCTTCTGATAGTTATGAGAATTTTTCAGTACGGAGGGGAAAGCGAGCATTAAGTGAAGGGAAATTAGGCCCCACAGCACCAATACGTTACAATATGAACAGTAGGTTCTGCAACACTTTTAAGGTGTCAAGGCCAAACACAGAGCGGCTATGGGGTTATTTTTAGACTGAAACTTAAAAAAAAATCCATTGTATTGTTCAAATGTGCACAGTGATTCCCAAGCAAAAACTGCAGAGCATGCATGATTATAGGCCGGAGCGTAATCTTGTGGTTTTCTATGGTTCAAATCCTCTGCAAGCTCTCTTGCGCTCCAGCACTCTGCATAGATTAACAGAGTCTGAATGAGCTTTTCCCTTTGAAGAATATCCTGAGAAAGCATTCACTTCACACTTGCAATTGTTGCCCTCCAGATTTGCCAAAAGAGCGCTCTCTTGTTGACTAATTTTCAGAGCCGAGAAATTCACCAGTAAAGGGTCTGATAATCCATTTACTGATTTTGACCTTGAGCGTGAAGCCCTCTTAAAGACTAATATGAATTACTGCAGTGTTTTGGCATGCTGACGTGAATGGTTTGGCAATGGCATTTTGAAAATACTCAGTGCACCTTGTAAAGTGTCATTGATGAAAACCATGTCAACACAGCACATTCTGTGCCATTGTAATATCAAATAACTATTGACAAATAAAGCAAATGCCAGCTAGAACATCACAAATAAACACCATGAAAACAGTATTCTTTTCCTTTTGTAAAAGTACACAGCTGTGCATGGGATTGCGGCCTCAGTTTTTTAATATGTAGCTCTGACTTTCAATTAGTCCTAACCTTTAGAGCCATCACTCAAAAGTTTAGAAAAGGGTAAAAAAGATAAGTATAGCGAATGCCTCTAGGTCTTTTTCTGCAGTCTTAAGAAATGTCCTTTCCTGTGAAGGAGACAAATGTAGTGTCACATCCAGATTCTTCTGAACTAAAGGGTGGCTGTCTCCAAGAATTGGCCTAATTTTTCCTCACAGCTATTTGAAATGGATGAGATGAAAAGCTATTGTAATTTTCCAACTGGTATTCGAGATCTGTAATAGAAAAGGAGAGAAAACAGACAGATATCTGTTTATATTACCTGTTGCCTTTTTCCTATATATTCCAAGCAAGCTGAAGCGATATTATGGGCATTATGATATTTCTCCAGTAAAGTCTGTTGAATTGAAGGTTAGGCTCAGGGTTTGGACTCCAGTATTGGACTCTAGAATATAAATAATTGTGTTCTTGGCTTTTTCTTCAAGTAGAAGTTAGCTTGACCTTTTCCTTTTACTGTAAAAAAAAAAACTTAAAGAAAGTAATAATTGGGCATGCTATCCCAATATGACTTCCTCATTTAAATTATAACACTTTGCCTTTCATTTAAGTTACTCAAAATGTATCCAACTCACTTCAAACTGAGTTGTTAAATTGCTGACGCCTTCTAACCCTGTGCAGCCTTGTGGATCCTATTTTTACTTTAACATATGGCAAGCAATCAAATTTATCCTCTTCTGTTTTTGTGTCTTTCAACAGGTGCAATGTGGACAACAAAGTATCGCGGGTGGCATGGCTAAACCGGACCACTATCCTCTTCACAGGGAATGAAAAATGGTCGTTGGACCCCCGGGTGGTCCTATTAAACACAGCAGTCACTGAATACAGTATAAAGATCATAAATGTGAACTTATACGACGAGGGGCCATACGTGTGTTCCATCCTCACGAACAAGAAACCAGAATCGACAAAAGTGCATCTCATCGTACAAGGTAAATCTTGAGAGGATTTTTCACATCTCTTAAAAGTGAAATCTTTACATCATTTAATGTGCGAATGAAGAAAGCATGTCAAAATCTAGCTTCGTGTTGGTTTGGGATTTTGTTGACATTTCGGTTGGATAAATAACGGTTGACAAACAACTTTGATTCTCCTTTTCTAGGCTGATGTAATTAAATGAAACTCAGCAGATGTGACTCCCGGTGATGAAATTGGGATTTAATCTGGGTGTAATTTCAAAATCGTTGATGGATATTGATTTAAGACATGCAGCCCAGAGAGCAACGGAAAAATAGAGCAGAGGCTTTGTTTTCTCCTCACTAAATCAAGTGTCGATACCCAGGCCTTTGTCGTGATTTACAGTGCAGTCGATTGCCTTCATATTCATGGTCCAAAAAACAATTAACGCCGCTTGTAGCCAAATCCATCTCGGTTTTGGGTACACAAATCAGATATGCGCCAAAAAACAGTAACGCCATTTTTTATCACGTTCCTCAGACCATCTGTGGAGTCAGAAAAGTGTCAGATTTCCCACGTTTCAGCGGGAAAAAGTGTTATGGTTAATAAAACGACACCTTATCAAATGCTCATTAACCTTTAGTACTTTGTCCTGACACTAATTACTGCAGGCTTAAATAACTGAACAAATAGACCAAGGTAAGGTGCTTATTTTTTCTGATTAGACACACAAAGCGCAAATTGGAGTTTGGCTCGCCTGTTTAGTTCCTGCTTAACCTGCAATTCAATTAATTCTAAAGTCTTCATCCCAGTTTTAATAAATCAGTCATTTGCC
>NW_015515639.1:0-574 GCF_001515645.1 Sinocyclocheilus grahami | reverse complement strand
GGACAGCGTGCCATTAGATTTCGCATTTGCCGTCCTGTAGCGTATCAGTGCTACATCTATTTATGTGGTTGATGACTGCAGCTGGAGGTACGTGTCTCAGTAAATGGCCTCATCGTCTTCCATGGTATCGATCGCATGCATCGATCAGATGCAATGCGAGAGGAGACATGCAACGCGTCAGCGTCCAGCGCAATTCGAAACCTGAGGTTTTCCTCTGAGCTCCTTCTCTGAGATACACAAAGCATTATTCTTATAAAACCACTACATGCAGAAGACAAATGAAGGTCATTATAGTCTAAGGAGGGAAACATGCTTTCATGTTATGTACTTGCATTTAGTATGAGGGGCATTGCTGCTGAAAAAATCTGCTTAGGCTACCCGTTTATGCTTGTTAGTGCTGGTGCAAAAATGCTAATCTTGCTAGTTAAAGGAATAGTTTATCCACAAATGAAAATTAGCTGAAAATGTACTCACTCTCAGGTCGTCCTGATGCGTTTGTTTCTTCATCAGAACAGATTTAGAAAAATTAAGCATTACATCACTTGCTCATCAATGAATCCTCTGCAGTGAATGG
>NW_015515638.1:4070-5234 GCF_001515645.1 Sinocyclocheilus grahami | reverse complement strand
GTGTGTGTGTGTGTGTGTGTGTGTGTGTGTGTGTGTGATTTTGAAGGACTACACTACTATATTCTACAAAAGTTTACATTTAAGGACTCCAAAATGTGTACTCATCAAGTAATTAAATATTTTACTTAGATCTTGTAAACATGTTACTGTACATATCTTAATATTTACAATATTAAAATATAAAATAATTTTAAAACATCAATACGTTTTTGGTGATTGTACCATGATTTTACAATTCAATTCATCAAATTTAATTGGACATTTTACAGCCTGAACATAAATTAGTCATTTTACATGCTAAAAAAGATCTGATTATCTGATATTTTAAGACTTACTGACCATGACACACTCATAACTGTATGTTTGTCACACTACATGACTTTATTTTAAACATTTATAATATTTTTTAACAAAATTGTTTCACTGTTTAATTTTTCTAAATACTAATAAATTAATAAATAGATAATATCCTTTTAATAAGGCTTGAATGCATACTTTTCAATTTATTTTGAAAATATATCCATGAAAAAAATTTACCATCTTGACCCTTAAACTAAAGAAAAGTTTTTTTTCCTTTGGTTAAAAAGTGTTTTATTCTTGATGATCTGTCTCCATTCTTGTACTGAATAAGAACTTTTTACAGTTTAATCCCTCAGTCATCAAGTCCCACCTTATGTTTTTTCAAAGTATCTGTTTCATTCAAAAATGTCATATTTCGGAAGTAAAATGCATTGTAAATGACGTTTCATGTTGAACAAAGAACCAGCTATCATAGCGCATGATCTATCAGTAGACATTAGTTTTGACTTGCTAGCAGTCTTACTGTATATTGTAGCAAATTAACTCAAAAGGGAAATGTATATAAATAATTAGTAGTAATTGTAACAGAATTAAAATTGCCATCAACTAATCTGTTTGTCCAGCAAACATTCAGTGTAAATTAATATCAACTCTAAGAAAGGATAAGAAACTCATGTAATTTGTGCACAAAGGTTTTATTAACTAAACGCTAACACATATAACTACTCTAAACAAACAAAAATACAATCACTCATTCATAGGGAAAAGGCAAGTGAGACCGGATGAACCATTATAGAAACAAGAAAATGCAGCTATGGTAAAGGAGTCAGTTAACCTTTGCGTGAAACCATCAGCGCCGTTTTA
>NW_015515638.1:1957-2531 GCF_001515645.1 Sinocyclocheilus grahami | reverse complement strand
ATGAATGAATGAATGAATGAATAAATAAATCAATCAATCCAATTTTTTTTTCAGATTTCAAAGATGTTGAAAGTGTTAATATGCACTTAAAACACTATTAATAGCTTGTTTATGTAGTTGTTTTGTTTTTATTCTTCTAGGGAGAGTCTGTACCGATTGTTACCTCAAACGACACCTGAAAACATCACCAAAAACTTTGATTTGTACACCATAGATCCAGGAACACGCTATCCCAACCTTAATTCCAGCTGTGTCAGGCCACACCAGGTGAGATGACATTACTATCTGTGCACAGTATATTGTCATTAAAAAATCATGAGCTATTGCTTTTATAAAGCACCTATGACTATGAGAATAAATAAACTAATACACTGCTGGCCAAAAGCTTGGAATAATTATGATTTTTGTTGTTTTAAAAAAAAAGTCTCTTATGTTCAGCAAGGCTGCATTTAGTTGATCAAAAAAAGTAATATCATGTGCAATATTATTGCAATAATAACAAAAACAGTTTTCCTCTATTTTACTATATTTTAAAATGTAATTTATGATGGCAAAGCTGAATTTTCTCAGCCAC
>NW_015515638.1:0-1730 GCF_001515645.1 Sinocyclocheilus grahami | reverse complement strand
CACCAAGTCAGCATATTAAGGAAATGCATCCTTGGTGAGCATAAGAAACTTCTTTAATAAACATAACAAATTATTTTTTATTCGAAAAAATTACTCCAAACTTTTGACATGTACTGTATGTAAACACAACAAATAAATAAATAAATAAGCCTAACTGTAGACTACTTATAGTTGCCAAGCAAATTGGCACATTAATATAGTAAAACGGTAATATGCAAATCTGCTTTGCAACCACAAATGCCTACAGACAATTTAAACTGTTAACTATTTTTATTGTTGTTGTTCAACAAGGCTTTAAACATGGCTCATCAATCAGTATTTAGAGATGTAAATATGAATTTTTTACAGTCACTGTCATTGAAACTGTCATTACTGTTTATTTTTCTCCTTTGTAGGTCCGCAACAACTATATCTGTGGAGAGTTGAAGCCGTGCTCTCTGGAACGGGCCGCCACGATACGCCGCCCTGTCAACTTGGCCAGGCGAGGTTAGAAGAAACTTCTAATCAGTCTAACACAGATATATAATTATCCTCTACTCTTTTACATGAGTGCACCATACAAGAGTTCCTCAAGAGTTGCCGCCACTGTATATGAGAGCTGAGATTTGCATATTATAATCATAGGCAACAGGCAAGTGACTCGAGTTAAGACGAGTGTTTACAGAATTCCTACCTTCTGCAGATAACAGGCAGCTCCTGTTTTAGGAACGTTCTCAAAACAGCAGAGCGAGCGCACTCCTCCCACGATGTGGCAGGTTCAGGGAGAGGTAGAATTTATTTCTGCGGAGGGAATTCGACCCAGACTGAGATTTGTTATTACCAGCAGAGCCAAAGTGAGAAGATTACTACCCTAAGTAAAGAGTAAGGAACGCTCCAGACATGCTGCTCAAAGGAATCGTTCACTCATAAACTGGAACTTCATTATTTACTCATTCTCAAACCTGTATGATCATCTTAGTTTCGTGAAACTTAAAATAAGAAATTTTGAATGGTCATGCTGCTTATTTCCATACAATAAAACATAATGACAGTGGGCTATAAAAACAACTTTTATGAATTGTACACTATATTCAAAGTCTTCTGAGGCCCCTGCCACTGTCTGCTTTTGTTCACAGAAAACAGCAGCATGAACATTTCTCTGAGTATCTTTATTTGTGTTCCAGAGAAGAAAAAAAAAAAGGTCATACAGGTCTTGAAGGACATGAGAGTGAGTAAACAATGACTGAATTTATATTTTTTGGTGAACTATCCTTTTAATGTCTTTGCCTTTGAAACATTCTATTAAATAGATACTAGAATACACACTACTAGTCAAAAAAATGAATTTTTAATTATTCATATTATTTATTTGTATTTTTTTAAAAAAAACATCTCATATGCTTAAAAGTCTGCATTTATTTAACTGAAAATACAGTCAAAATAGTGATACTGTGAAACTATTTAAAATGACTTTTTTCTATTTTAAATAAGAAAATGTCTTTAAAAAATCTTCAGATTCTGATATGCTTATTTGGTGCTCAATTATTATTGCTACTATATTTTTGTGGAACTCATGATACATTTTTTTTAGGATTATTTGATTCAAAAATTCAAAAATAAATAGAACATACAAAAACTGATCATTCTTGATAATAGCTAGAAATGTTTCATGAGCACCGAATCAGAGCATATTAGAGTGATTTCTGTATAATCATGTGACACTGAAGACTGGAGTAATGATGCTGAAAATT
>NW_015515637.1:3474-5234 GCF_001515645.1 Sinocyclocheilus grahami | reverse complement strand
TTTCTTTCTTTCTTTCTTTCTTTCTTTCTTTCTTTCACTGAATGGCTTGTATATTTTTTGTCACTTTCAGTATTACATTTGCCTTGATCAAAGGTTAATTTTTGGAACACGTTAGGGAAAATTTAAATCTTGTGTTTCACAAATAAAAGATATATGACATTTTAATTCATGTTTACCCCCAAAAGAATTCTGAGGAAATTGTTCGAAAAATTACCTAAACATTACCTAAACACACACAAAAAAACCCCACAATACAAAACAAAACATTTCCACCACTGAAAACATCTAGCCTTTGTGCAAAGGTAAATAGGCAGTTTTTCTGAAGTGCTCTCCTTTCTCTAGTGTCACACTGATTATACAAGAGCCACACAATCGCAGAGGAAATTGGAAAGTGTAAACACTGGCAGAGAAGTGCTCAGAGCTGTCAAACACATCTGTGTGATTGAGCACAATCTTGTGCTATATAGTAAACAGGGGAAAAGTCATGGGTACATCGCTGTAGTGGGAACCATGGCAAACTACAGGACTGTTGGGAGAGATTGAGTGAAACATAGCGCTCAGGACAGATCATATAGCTCTGAAAATCCAGCAGAGGAAGCTAATGACTAATGGTCCAGTTTTTTTTTCTTTCTGGAGGAAAATAATATGGCTGTAATAATTTCCTGATGGTGGGGTGGGATAGGAAATGGATTCTTCATATCTCATTTTCATACTAATGTCAAGGCTTTCCTCCCATAGTCTCCTAAACTGATGACATCACCACTCCAATCATCGTTCAGTGTTTATATAGCGCTATATAGCTGCTTATATTTGTATTATTTTGTGTTGAATAATGTGCTTTGTGTTTATAAGAGATTCAGTAATGCAAAGGAAAACTAATCATGATGTATTGCAGAGCAGCACTGCGGCTTGGTACGAGACAGATTTTTCATTCTCAGTAGTCATAAACTTTTTTTGGGATGTGTGATATACAGTACATAGTATAAAACCTGTGTCATGTTTACACAATACACTTGATGAAAAAGGGGCAGCAAGACAAGGAATTCCCACGTTTTGGCACAGACTTGTTCAAAACTGTAACCCACCTGTGCACTGTAAAAGACAACTCTCATTAATTGCATTTTTCCTTTGCCCTGTAGTCAGGAGCTAGTGTTTTCAGTATGGCCAATATCCAAACTGCCCAGCTGGGACTGGGAAAGGGAAGGCAATACAAGTAAAGTACACAATTGCTTACAGTTCTTGTCTATAATTTGGCACAGGATGTGAATATGTAATTGATTGTAATCATGTTTCATGTATTTTGCATTCTTGAAGCTCAGACAGTAGAGCATCACCAAGGTCGTGGGTTTGATTGCCAGGGAATGCATAAACTGATCAAATTAGGGTATTTTTCAATGCAATGCTGATTGCTTTGAATAACAGAGTCTGACAAATGTAAAATGTATGTTTGCTGTATGAAAACAAGTATGTATTATTACACATAAACACATCTATATAAAATTGATATTAACCATCCACAAATTATGTAATCTAGGTGGCGCTCTATTCATGTTTATGAAAGCAAAATTCTAAAACTGGCTCTACTGCTTAAAACTAATCAGAACTAACGTGTGTTCAGGAAATTAACAACTTAAATTAGATATACAATTGCTTTGCTAAGTATGACCACAACTTCTTGCAAAATCAAATAATTATTTTCTGAATATGTTTTGGGGGGAAAAAGAAAGCAAGAAAGAAAGCATAAAAAGAAAATAGCCAAA
>NW_015515637.1:1623-3340 GCF_001515645.1 Sinocyclocheilus grahami | reverse complement strand
GCAGAAAGTGGGCTTTGCTTCTTTAAGGCTCTCCTGAAGTTTGAGATGCACACACGAGGGCTCGCGGCTTGGGTGGTCTCTCTACTTTGGTGAGCTGTTGCTAAGCAGCTAATAATAGTCGTGTTTGCTGAGTAATTTTTGCCCTTCTGGAACCAATCAGAGCCCAGGAACCCCGGCCATCTAACAGCCCCGGAGGCAGGATTTCTAGTGGTTTTGCCACGCCCCTCCTCCTCGGTCTCCAAATGGAGAGTGATCTTTTTTCACATCTATTGAGTCGCTCAGAGATCGCCTGGTCGCGCGGCCTGAGGTGGGACCACATAGATCACAGAATGCTTCAGCCACCGAGAGATCGACGTTTCCACAGCATCCACTTCGCCTTCTGATATCGCGGACTTTCCAGCGGACGGCGTGAAAGTGGGCAATTGTTGGAGACCTCCAGATTCGCGAAATGTTGGAATGGAAGGCGCAGACTCTGACTCGCCGTCTCAAACAGGAGTATGAAGCGCTTCGCGGATCTGGGATCAACGAGAGACAAACTTGGTTTTCTTCGGATATCACTAAACGCTCGCGGGGAAATACACTAGCGCGGATTTTGCAACATGGCCTCGGCTGTTAATGTGTCCTCCGAGCAGGAAAACAGAGACCCCGATCGGCCGAGGTTAACGCGGAGAAATAGGGGCAACTATCGGACCGCCGCGGCGGATTTGGAGTATTTGCAGCGGCCGAGCTATTGCGATGCCGCCTTTGCATTGGAGCAGATATCAGAGGTGCTTTTATGTTTGCCCCGTTTGCATTTGGACTTTGTTGGGAATGCTCTGACAAAGTGCTCAACTTTAGTGAAGTCGCTAGGTAACGGGATAGCCACGGCACCGATGGGGGTGTCTATGCGGGAAGCAACCTGTAGCCGCTCGAGGGATTCGCTGCATTTGTTCTCCGTTGTGTCCATTTGTCGCGATTCAGTAATCGTAAACATAACTGTCAGACGAGAAGCTGAGCTCTGAACGTGAAGCGAAGGGTCTAAAGTTTTGTTAGTGATGTTGGCCCTTACCGACTGATTGAAGCCCCCTCAGATAGGATCTACACGGGGAGTAGTTTTCGCCCCGCACTGCTCAGGCACGATCCATGTGGCTGCCCTCTTCAGTTCACAAATATTGTTGTAACTCCCTCGCATCACAACGCGTCCCTTCAGCTATGCGAACCACGTGCATCTCCGATATTGCATGACTTTGGACATTGTTACCTGTTTCCCTGATACAGTGTCCAAAGGATGCAACCTGTCACACTGCAGCAAGTCTCAGATTAACGTTTAGTTATTCGTGGAACTAGAACTCATTTGAATTGTACTATTTAAAAGCCGAGAGAATGGTACAATTAGTATGGCAAGCTGCATTAACATGTATTCACTGGAATTAAGGTATTTATTTTTGTTACTAGTAATTGCTTTACTAAGAAGTAATTATTTTTCAGTTTCATTAGTAATAACTATTTGTTAGTTAATAGTCCTCATTGTTTTGCTACTAGTCACAATCCCAATAGTGACAAATAACTATTCCACTGTTATTGGTGGCATTTGCCATTGAATTCTTTGAGAATCTGTGGTTCAGATATGACAATTAATTTTTATCGAGTACATGTGCTAGCTTTTCTATCACGTATTTATAAGACCTGAATCTATGTAATTCTTGTAACTTTATAAGACTAGTTATGTTTTTTTTTT
>NW_015515637.1:0-1254 GCF_001515645.1 Sinocyclocheilus grahami | reverse complement strand
AAACATTTCTGAGGAATAAATGTTAAAATGGCTTGCCACAGAAATAGTGCTTGAAAGTGTCAAGAGGCTACTTTTAATTAAGACTTTATGGGTGATATTGTATACAACTCTAGTTGTTTAATACATTTAAAGCAATTACTTTCAAAGGAAGAAAGTAGTTTATTCCTGATAATACAGTTATTTAAGACCCTAAGTGCCATTTTAGCTCGTTTTCTGCAGTTCAGTCGACTATGCAATGATGGAATTTAGTTTAATCTTTTTAACAAGGTGGTGAGAGTTTAATATTTGCTCTCTCTTGTCTTGTAGGGGAAGGCGACTGGGAGGAAAGCGCCGCTGTGGTTGAGAGCAAAGTTTCAAAGACTTTTGTTTAAACTTGGCTGTTACATACAAAAGAACTGTGGAAAGTTTTTAGTTGTGGGCCTTTTAATATTCGGAGCTTTTGCTGTTGGCTTGAGGGCAGCTAATCTGGAGACGGACGTGGAGAAACTCTGGGTAGAAGGTAAGAAGCTATTTTCCTTGTACTTTAAGCCTTTCTAATTCTTTCCCCCCGCAAGTGTAACGTTAATCTAAAGGCAGACCTGAAGCGGTGGGTGGGGAGGGGGTCTGTCATGTAAGCTGAAGGAATTGTTTATTGTATAGAAATCTGGCAGAAATCCAGATTAAACGTGAAAAGAATGTTTCGCTCCTCGAATTTGCCTCGCGCGCAAGAATGCCATCTGTTTATGGCACACGATTGCTTCTAAATTCCATACATCAGTAAATATATGATTATTTTTAACACGAATAGCCGCCATTTTGTGTGTGTGTGTGTGTGTGTGTGTGTGCCTCCAGCAGTTGAATCTGATCCGCGCTGCTCACAGAGCCTGTGTGTGGTCCTGTTTTGGACAGCGTTCAACTTTCCAAAAAGATTAGTCTCAGAGTTTCTTCAGGAACCGAGCGAACTGCAAGCAGAAACGTGCGCCCAGACCCGACACAGACTATAGCGCATAGGCAGTGTGACGAAAGTGTGAAAGAAAGTTGTTTTATTTTATGAATAAGTCAATTGTGAGATGTTGGGGCCATAGTGTGGGTGGTGATTTTTTGAAGGAGGGAGGGGAAAAAAGGCCGTTCTTTGATCTACATTCCTGAAGTTTAAAGAACCTTTGGTAAGACTATGGATGATATGAGGGCTTTCCTTTTAGTTGATTTTACAGTCATTATTTTTATATGAAGTTATTTTAATTGGATGAGTTGGCTTTCAGGGTGTTTGGGACT
>NW_015515636.1:4520-5234 GCF_001515645.1 Sinocyclocheilus grahami | reverse complement strand
ACACATTCTCCTGTTCCAATCTGCTTCTGCAATCTCAATATCTGCGTCAACCCTGAACTAACATCATCTACTCAGGTAGGTGTGTTTCAGGGCAGGGTGTGCTTTAAACTGCTGCTGACGTGGACCTGGACACAGAACAACAGCCTGCGGGCGTATCGTATCCGTGGAAAAGCTTGAAGAGGAAATCAAAGTCAAACTGATATATGACTCTGGGAATTGTATTAACAAATGGTTATAAACCAAAGGCTTTTTTAGTAAAGTGAATTTTGTATTGAAAGGCAAACGGGTTGCTGGATTAGAGGATTGTAAGAGAGATTCATTCATCCCGCGTTGTGTGAAGAAGCATGCAACCAGTCAGTCAGTCAGCCGGCCGAAAAACTCACTGACCCCCAGAGTGCTGAGCAATCCACAGCTCATTAGAAACACAGACACACACATCATGAGAACCAACCACACAACGTACATCTGAGAGGACTGCTGAAACAGCACAGGGCTAACAATCAGAGTGACAAAGTTATCAGAGCACAGCGCAATAATGGTAAATGAGTAAGCAACGCATGTGACTGACAGCTTTCCGTCTGCATTTGATCACAGAATACTTGCATCTTCCTGCTATGCTTCCTGAAATAGTCCATGTATGTCACTTGAATGTAAAGGAATTCGCTGCACTGACCAAAAGAAACCTACTCGGTTTGAAAGTGACTTATGTGTGAG
>NW_015515636.1:0-394 GCF_001515645.1 Sinocyclocheilus grahami | reverse complement strand
TTTTTTGTGGAAACCATATAGTATTATAAGTACTTCTAAGCACTATAAGTATTATCTGGAATCAGAATTTGAATATGATAAAAATAAGCTGTAATTCATATGAGCCCTATTACTATTTTTGCCCCACTTAAAAACACATGATACAATGTCAAGTAATAACAGTTGAACAACTAGGTCTTTATCAAAATCGACCACTAATGAAAAGACCCAACACCTAACACTGTTTTTAGAAACAACACAAGCTCAAGCAGCATTAGAGCTAGACTGCTTACTTCCTGTCCTACTAACCGCATGAGCTGGAGTGTGACGTTAATGTTAAGACATCGTTCCTCCAGCGCACTCAGATGCAAACTAACCAGCGCGCAGAGCAAACCACAGAACACACACACACACA
>NW_015515635.1:4303-5235 GCF_001515645.1 Sinocyclocheilus grahami | reverse complement strand
TGAGAATCCAAACAGCTGATAAAAACATCACAATAATCCACAAATCCATCAGTTAATGTCTTGTGAAGTAAAAAGCTGACTGTTTGTCAGAAACAAATCATTAAGAAGATTTTTTTTTTACGTCAAACCATTGCTTCCGACTATATTACGAGTCTTCTATCCGCAATATTGCTTTCGCCAGTGAAACGGTCATCTTCTCTGATTTAGGAGAGAAATAAGCACAGATCAAGCACCGTTTATAAGCAGTTCTAAACAACTATATCAGAGTATTTTGATGTGAGAGGACAACAGAGGATGGAGTTTTTCACTGGAGGAAGCGTTATTATAATTTTATGGACTCATATTTTGACCAGAATCAACAGTTTAAAGTTAAAACATCTTAATGATGGATTTGTTTCTAACAAACACGCAGCTTTTTGTTTCACAAGATATTAATTGTGCACTGCAGAGGATCCACTGGTGAGCAAGTGATGTATTGCAAAATGTCTCCAAATCTGATGAAGAAACAAACTCATATAGATTTTGGATGTGCTGAGGATGAGGACATTTTCAGCAAATTGTTTTTGGGTGACTAATCCTTTAAAGCTTCCCACTAAATCATTGATAATTCATGTGAAATGTCTATAAACTACACTGGATATATTTTACCAGAGTTTATAATGCAATATAAGAACAGTGATTTTCTTGGCTCCTAGTCTCAGTCTGGAACGGTCCATCCGATGCAAGGTCAATGGGTTCGTGTCAGCCTACTAGGAAGAAAAATCTTTCTAAAAGATACTGGAGTGATGTCATAAAACATTTCTGTGGAAGAACTAATCATCATTTGATGTGTTCAGCATAAAATCTTTAAAAGAGGCACTTTGTAGCATGCAAACTAGATTTTTGAACAGAACTGAATATTCTTTCTGTAAAATAATAATCAATTCTTATTA
>NW_015515635.1:2329-2845 GCF_001515645.1 Sinocyclocheilus grahami | reverse complement strand
ACTTTGCTCAGTGTTTCCCGTGCCATGACCAAGTCTAGGTCAGTCTCATGGTTCTGCTTAAGGGGTTTATCCTCAAACAACTTTGTGCATCTGGTATAGTTCCTTTGTTTCGTTTTACTGATGTGCTCTTTGAAACTGTTTGGAGTTTCTTACAGATTTTCTTTGTGAACTTTTTGAATGCCTTCCGGATTGTCATTGTGAACTTTTGGGATTTACCTTTTGGAACTATTGACATTCCTTTTGTTTTTGTATGGACTACTGTGAATTGTTTGTATGCCTTTCTGAGTTTACTTTGTGGACTTTTGGGATTTACTTTTTGGAACTGCTGTCAAACCTTTTTGCACTATTGGAACATTTTGAGTTGACTTTCTAGATTTATCTTGTGGATTTTTGGGCTTCCAGTTTCATCAAATTAAAGATATGAAACTGTTTTCACAGTAGTCCTGTCCACATGATTCTGACATTATATACAATATATATATACAAACCCGATTCCAAAAAAGTTGGGACACTGTA
>NW_015515635.1:0-817 GCF_001515645.1 Sinocyclocheilus grahami | reverse complement strand
ATATGACTTCAAAATACAACACAGGAGATCATACAGTAGCACCAAGTCTTCCACAGATAACGAGACTATTATTTCTCATGAGATGCTCAACGTAACCATCTGATTCCTCGCCTTAAATTTCTGGATACATTGGGTATGAATGACATGTTAATTTCCTCATTGCACAACCAATATCAATAGATGAGCAAGTGGGCATGTTCCTCAGCAACAGAACCTTCAATAAATGCATTAATTAATTAAATGAATGAATTTGCTGCCAAATGTTTAAATGGTGACGTCACCCAATGTTTTGGCAAAGCGGCTCAGACAAACAAAGTGGAAAACCAGGCTAGTGTAATTGTACACATTTTGTGAATTGTTTTCTCCAATGATATTAAAAGGTAGGGAGTAAAAGTTCCTTTGAAAAGAGAGCCACTAATGTTGTAATGCAGCCAGGGAAATCATCCACTGAAGATTAACGTCAAAATTAATCTATCTGCGTATACAAAACATGCTGCACTACATAAATTTTCATGTAAATGTGTTCTGTCATGCCATAAACGCATCAATTCAACAAATCTCTTTGTTGGTCACAAAGACGTAAGTTTATTCAGTCAGACAGAGTTAGAAAAGTGCCTGCTATGATTGTATTAATAAGCATTAATGCAAATTTCTAAACCCAACTCAATCATTAATGCTTCTACTGATTCGTAAAATGTAGCTTTCTCATAATTATACAGTGTACTGTGCTGCTGATATGAATCATATTAATATTTAATCATACTTTTAAACACCTTGTTATATTATCTACACGGTTGTTAGTCTGAATGTCTTATGC
>NW_015515634.1:23873-24645 GCF_001515645.1 Sinocyclocheilus grahami | reverse complement strand
CCCCCCACGGCCTGCCACATCGTTAACCCTCCCACTTTTTTCAACAGCCCTAAACAAAAGGATGAATAATCATACGTTTTCTAGTCCCGTTGCTGTCATTCATCATGACTGGTATTACCCTTGTATCTTTTCCCCCTACCCAATCTAGCAAATCATTATTCATTCATATGTTCATTCTTTCAATCTCACTCACTATCAGACTAGAAGCATGTGTCCTGTATCAATGTATGATGGGTAGTTAAGGTGCTAAGCAGCTGCCAGGTGTGAGAGGATTAGCCTCAACCTTCATGAAATCAATACACCAATGTCAAGCTGTCCATTCATATCTGGACTAAGATTTCATTACACTACACTACACTGACCGGAATGGGTGTTCCCTTAACAATAAAGATAAATAAAACAAATGACTAGGCTTGTCAATCAATTAAAAACTGGTATCTTAATAATTGTAATTGTAATAAGATAATAACTTATCTTGATATGCAGATTTAATCAAATTCATTCACAAAAAGTGATAACTCAAGGTGGTCAGGAGGCACAATGAAATGTGATAAAATAAAATCATATGCACACACATATGCACAAACAGCAAACCTGCACTTGATTTTCAGAATTCATTAGTATTAAAGACTCAGAGACTTCTCATTTTCATTTAATCTCTTTCTCATTTTTTCCATGATACCAGTAAACGATTACAACAAATTAGCATTGCATTATGATTCTAAACTCTGATATACAGAACTAAAGCATGACAAGATTATTTGCATTGCTG
>NW_015515634.1:21971-22427 GCF_001515645.1 Sinocyclocheilus grahami | reverse complement strand
ATGGTACACTGCTCCTGCTGCCGAGATGTGAGCCTGCGACGCACACACTGTCTGGCCAACCAGCCACGTACCACTGAATCACACATACACACGATTAATAAAATATGAACCTGGTGACAGATCATACAGTATGACCAAATACAGTCTCTGGTGTTCAATTTACCTTTCTGACAGATAATAATCTTCCTGTGCAGTTGATAGCAGCGGTCATTAAGGTGATCAGCCTGCCAGTATCTCAAGAAAACCTTACTGTTCCCCATCTGAGCAAGAGAATGAAAGAGGAAGAGAGATATGTAATCACCATAAGCTCTGTTCCAAAATCAAGTTTGCTGCCTACTACCTATATACATGGGGGAAATAAGATTTTTGCTGCATGTTCAATGCACTTGAAATCAGCTAAAGCAACACAATTGCTGCACATTTTATCACAACTTAAAGGGGTCATATGATGCGATT
>NW_015515634.1:20016-20371 GCF_001515645.1 Sinocyclocheilus grahami | reverse complement strand
CTCAGCATCTGCTGCGGTGGCTGTTGGCAAGGCAACCATTCACAGCGAAAGGTCAAACTTGGAGAGCTTTGCTGCATTGTTCTGGAGTAGAGGGATCAAGCATCTGTGGCGCGAGAGGGTAAGCTGTAGACACACCCCTCAAACATGTGTGTGTGTGTGTGCGTATTTGGATTATGCATTATGAACATCTGGCACAAGGGAATGGTGTTTAACAATCAACAATACTAAAGGAATTCACAAAGGAAGAACTCAAGCATACGTGATGCATGCAAACAACATCTTAAAACAATTGCTTTTCTATCTTGAATTCAATCTGTTGCTTTTCAATTTTAGGTTCAGAACATGAATGTACATG
>NW_015515634.1:4271-5236 GCF_001515645.1 Sinocyclocheilus grahami | reverse complement strand
GTGGGGCGTGCAGGGGAAGGTACAGAGATCTCCTCATAGGAACCCGTCAGTTTGGTATTAGGGCTGCGTTTGGGCTTGGGGGGTGGGATCTTCTTCATGGTGCTGTAGTCATCACTGTGAGGGCGCGGTTTAGAGAGAGCTGGTGGTGTAGTTGGATGATGGATGGGATTGGAAGGAAAGGGAAAATCTGTTTACTGGAATGCCAGGAATAATTCTCAGTATTGAGATAAATTAAGACATTTTGTTCTGTGTTTTATGAAACATGAACACTATATGGCCAAAAGTATGTGGACATCTGAACACCACACCTACATTGTATTAATGTTTATTATTTTGAAATCATTGTCATTAATAGCGAGCTGGTAGTCCCTGATTCCTCTTGCACCCTTTGGAAAGGTTTTCCACTAGATGTTGGAATAGAGATATAGGGATTGCTCCAATTCTGACAAAATAGCATGAGTGAGGTTAGACTTTGATGTTGGATGATGGGGTCTGGCTCTCACTTAGTGTCCAATTCAACCCAAAGGTGTTCAGTGGGATTCGGGTTTATGCTTTGTGCTGGTCAATACGTCATGTATAAAAGAAGAGGGTGTCAACATACTTTTGGACATGTAGTGGATGTTTGAGCTCATATTTATACGTACGATCAGAAGGAGAGAGCTGGGTTGTTGGTGGGCTTCCAGATGGCGAGGCTTGACCCTCAGCAGGGTTGTCTTTGGATGCAATACTCAGCCCTGCACTCACTGCCTCGTACGATGCACTCAGACGTGTATTGGGGTCTCGTTTGGGTTTGGGAGGAGGTTGTTTTCGTGGGGAGGAGAGGCTCCCTCCATTTCCCTCCTCAGTGGAGTATGGCGCAGGCTGAAGGGATGCTTTGATTGAAGACCCGATGCTGGAGTGTACCAAGCTGTCCATAACCAGGGGGAGAGGCACAGAGCTGGAGCGGAAATGCCGGAGTGGTCTGT
>NW_015515634.1:2058-3139 GCF_001515645.1 Sinocyclocheilus grahami | reverse complement strand
AAAAAAAAAAAACCTCCACACCACTTCTAATGGTAATGATCCACACTTCCTTGGCAACTGTTGCATAGTGTCAGACAATTGTTCATGGATAGTTTCTATGTTATCAAGTATTTTATTAATTTTTTTATCTTTTAACACTAGCAATTGTAAAAAATTATATTTTTTTGCCTTTGGGTTCAGTTTTGGGTAATGAATATCAATTGAATAGGCAGATCTGACTTTTCACTTGCAGATGGAGATGGTAGTACGTACTGTATGTGCCAATGTTAATAGTGTCTACAACTAACCTGAGACCAGTCTTCCTTTTTGCTGAATTCCCACTAACAACATCTCAAAAAGTGCCAGTACTTTTGACATCAGTGGCAAACTAAGATGCATTCTGTTCCATTTTTGTTTGCAAAGATAGAACAAGGAGAACTGATAAAACCTCCCATTAATTTTTATAGGTTCCTCAAACCCAAGTGTAAAATGCACATTTTGGAGTGTCTAATATAATCAGATACTCTAATATAATTTAGTGTCTAATATAATCCTTCAAGAGGGAGTCTCACAGTAGCACATACTCATTTGAGAGTCCACATCTGATTGAATTGCAGCTGACAAAACAAGATTTCTTGTTAGAGATCCTCTAAGGGATATCAATATGAATATGATTATTTCCTTGATATGTATTCTATTTTAAGAACTAATTAAACAATAGAGACAGGAGCACACTCAACTTCTGTGAAGCAAATAACCTTATTACCCTACAAATAGCTGATGTTAATAATGATTTTAAATTGAGATGTGTGTATTGTAAAAAGAGATTACTAACAGCTCATGGTGAGTTAAAAAGTAACACATTCTCTGCTTTAAGATTCACCTCTTGGGCGAGTCTTCTTCTTTGCCCACAGGTTCCGGTCGTTCGCCTAGTGGTGGAGCACTGATGTGACCCCGGAGGCGGTCGTTCTCTCGTGCAATATCGGCTGCGTTTTGGATGACCAGGCTGTCGTAGGCACGCATACTCAAGTCCTCTGCTCCCTGCAGGAACCGCTTTATGGTACACTGCTCCTGCTGCCGAGATGTGAGCCTGCGACGCACA
>NW_015515634.1:0-504 GCF_001515645.1 Sinocyclocheilus grahami | reverse complement strand
AATATTTTCCTAGAGCTCTGTAGACATATTTGGAAACTCACCTGCCAGCCCTGAAGTTTGCAATGCTGCAGAATGTGGCGGCACTTTTCCTCTGCGGATGCTTTCTTCCTATCGGTGAGGATGGTGTCCACCAGCTCTCTGTATCTACACCACAAACCCACATAACATTCACTGTCATCCACATACTCAACTGCAGAGGAAGTCTATGAACCCCTTACTGCTGCGTTAAAGCATGATGGTCACTAATGCCTGTACGGGAATGTTGTCTGCATGAACCATGAGGAATACCCACTTCCTGTTGGCCTTTTTTAACAAGGCTGAGATTTTCAAATGGAATAACCATCTAAGACTGATGTCAAACTACAAAAGACAAGGCTCAATCAGCTCCATTCCCTTGGTGGGAAAACCCACAGAGATATGCAATTTGAGGGTCAAAGAGTTTCTGAGTCCGGATGACTTCTCAGCATCTGCTGCGGTGGCTGTTGGCAAGGCAACCATTCACAG
>NW_015515633.1:4249-5246 GCF_001515645.1 Sinocyclocheilus grahami | reverse complement strand
TTTTTTGAATATGTAAAAATAAAACAAAGTACCAGGATCCTTTTGCATAACATACAAGCTTGGTAACTTCCCATGCAATCTAACAGCGATACAATAAGAGACATTTAGCAAATATTAATGTGCAAAGATTTCCACCTTGTAATCAGTGTCAATAGAGTGCTGCAGTGATGATACATTTTTTAGGGCAAGCTGGAAGTTAGCATCTCCCTGGCTTCTACCTTATTTCAGCCATTTAACCACAAACCCATTCAAAAACCCATTGACGTCAGGACGATGGAACCAGAACGCATTTCCAGACTTTGGCCTACAAAAATATATAATATTATTTTATTGGCAAAAAAAACAAAATGTATAAAAATAACTTATTATACAAAAATTATGTTTCACTCAGATGCATAGCAATGGTTAAAAAAATATGCCAATTAAGTATTATGTTAAGTTTTGCAGTCACCAAACCTGTCCTACAGAAACCATCATGCAGCAGCCTACAGTCAAGCTGTACAAACAATCATATGTACTCATACTGACTGAGAGGTTAGTGTTAGATTGTTTGATGAGATTATCTAGAGGGACACACAATTATGAATTATAAACAGAACGTAATATTGTGCTTTTTAGGAACATTTTGCTTCCAGTCTAATAACCTACATCATACAACTTGAAACTCAGACATCTATATTAATTAACGTATTATTAGACAAACACACCCCTATTCTAACCCCACCTTTTTTTTCTTATTTTGAGGTGGGGCCAGTCAATATATTGGTCGAGTAATTACAAATCTGAACTACAGGCCTGACTAGGCCAGCAGAATAAAAACCTTATTTTATGCATCCTGCTGAAACGGGCCTTTACCTGACGTGATAATTTCATTCTAAAATAACAATGAATCAACACTATAGTCCTATAACCAAATTTTGACCGAATTACTTAAAAATCACACTGATGCCAGACTGAATGAGAGAACCACATCTGGAAAAAAGTTGCAAAAAATATA
>NW_015515633.1:1424-3712 GCF_001515645.1 Sinocyclocheilus grahami | reverse complement strand
ACACACACACACACACACAGAGAGTGATGAAAAACTGCTGATATGAAAACAGAGGGGAAACTGTTGTTACAGAATATATATAGTTGTCAGCAGGGACACATGTAATTGATCAAAATCTCTTTAAATAAATGCTTTCTATGGGGAAAAAAAGTGTGTATCACATTTGCCATAAAGCTGCATAACTGGGGTAATGGCTGCTGAAAATTCAGCTTTGCGATCACAGGAATAAATTAACTTTTAAAATAATGGTTATAATGGTAACCAGTTTTTACAATATTTTGATCAATTAAACCCTTTGTGAGAACGAGACTACTTTCAGAAGCATGTTTAAAGAAATGATAAATGTATCTAAAGAGGGAATAAATGAGATCATTCACACTTGTGACCTAGAGTTATTCATAAACTCATATGTGGCAAACTACATACCAAATAAGAAAGATAAGAAGCAGCCATAATGCATGGTGTGTGTGACAATCACCTGCTTTGTAAATCAAACAGTTCTGACCTTGTAAATATGACATGCAAAAGTCTCTATTATGGTTTAACAGCAGGTCTCAACATGTTGGCAGTAGCTGCTTGATCCCTCAGAACTGATTAAAGTCTGAAAATCTGTAACCACTCCTTTACCAGTACAGTATTTCTCACATTAAAAGGAAGTGCACCAAAACTTGTTAAAGACATGGAGAAAAAAACCCCCAAAACAACCATCAATGTCAGCAGTCAAGCTCATTTCCGACAATGTGAGCGGCTGATGTGGCCACGGCTGATCTGAATACTGGCATGTGAGGCAGAAGAATCAGCCTAGCAGTTTAACAATCATTCAAGATGGCGCGCAAAGCAACAAGTGATCACAGCACTTGTTATTAACAGCTGTGTCAGCAAGAGCAGCATTTGTGCCGACCAGTGCCGGCCGCCCATTACTCTTCTCTGTGTGCAAGTTTCACAGCTGTGCGGCCTTTAGAGAGCAAGTGGGAGACATCCTGTTTTTACAGTGGGATTTGCTGGGGGGTGGGGCCAGCCTGCAAAACAGCACAATCCTGACACAGCTTATTTTGGGAGATTAAACTAAAATGTTCATATAACAAATATTTGTGATAAGACGTTAAAGGAGGATCTAAGAGTTACTGCACTGTGACGTTGCTCTCTAGGCTTTCAGAAATTAAATCACTCACTGAAAATGTGGCAGTTCATTTATGTTAGAAAGGTGTCTGCAGTCCTGTGTGCGAACACATGAAGAGGTCAAACATTAAACCCAACACACATTCTTTAGAATCTTATCTGCTACGGATTCCAAAGTGCTTGGAGTCCCAGGTTTGGAAAATATTGTGCAAATAGGACAAGATTTTCCATGCGTGCTACCTAGAACAAAACTAAAAAGAAATGGAGGAATTTTAAAGCAGCGCTAAATTCATTTTCCATCCGACTTTGGTTTGGCTCGGTAAGTGACGGTGGAAACTCCAGTGCATCGATAGGCATCAAAGACAGCATGAATTAGTCAGAACAAGAATGAACTAAGAGCGTTAAAATGACAGTTTAATTTGAGGTTACAATTACATAGCTGTTTCTGTACATGTTTCTCAAAATGATTAAAGCAAAGAGAGGAAATGAATAGAATTAAATATTTCTCTCCAAAATGACGAATCCAGTCCACTCTACCGCAAGCACTACACTTGAAATGCAAGAATGTAACAATCCCACATTTTAGAGACACATGAGTGTAAATCAAAGACAATCTGGTCAATGCAATTAGCCTAAATGGCAAAAGGGCTACAAAAGGCATCCCTCTGTGTTTAAAAATGAAGTCTCTTTAACGTTGAACTTGTTTTGGGCTACACTGCAATGCAGGCAAAAAAAAAAATCTTTCTGTGGTTTTTCAAGCTTTCGAGAACAAGACCTCACTCGGTTCGACTATGCTGTATGAATATAAGTTATGTCTGTGGTAAGTCCCCCTTCCGCGATTAGACTTTTGCATAAAATGTTCCATGGACTCATTTACATGTTTATTATCATTGGATGTCAGTGATATCATAACTATGGTATGGTTTAAAACCTGTTACACCACATAGCTACCTACAATTAGTATGCTACAACCTCCAAAAGTCAAAACTGTGCTTTGCTACAGTGGATGCCTGAACAGTTTTGATACATCTTGGTATAAAATGCCTTTAACACACTATTGGACCGTTTGCTGGAGACAAACTCCATTTTTTTGACTCTGATATCTCAAAGAAAGAAGCTGAAGGAGAGAAAACAAATACAGAAAACCTACAAATCGAAGAAAAAAAAAA
>NW_015515633.1:0-1414 GCF_001515645.1 Sinocyclocheilus grahami | reverse complement strand
AAAAAAAAAATAGAGAATCTTCATTCAGGAACCCTTTATCATGTTAAGCAATAGTCCATGGTGTGTGACACGGGTATGTCACAGTAGACAGGAAACTTAAAGCAAGCCAAACCCATTACGTTGTTTCAAAGAGGGCCGTTTGAAAACGAACCAAAAATAAATGTTAACTCTAAATCAAAACAGCACAAATATTGGGTGGAGAGTGTGATTTTTCCCCATATTGAGTTTATTTGTCCTAAACAGTCAGTGCCAGTGTCATTAAGACTTGTAGTTAGATGTTAACCAAGTTAAGCCTTCGTACAGTCCATCACCAGTGGTTGCGCACGATGGCTGCACGTACCAATTCCTATCCCGGATGCGCGTCAGTCCCAGCTTCTCCTGGATCTCGTGTGGCTTCATGGCGTCCGGCAGGTCTTGCTTGTTGGCGAAAATCAAAATGATGGCGTCCCGCATCTCGCGGTCGTTGATGATACGGTGGAGTTCTTGCCTGGCTTCGTCAATGCGATCTCTATCAGCACAATCCACCACAAAAATTAACCCTTGCGTGCCCGTGTAGTAGTGTCGCCAGAGGGGACGGATCTTATCTTGTCCTCCCACGTCCCACACGTTGAACTTGACGTTTTTGTAGGTGACCGTTTCCACGTTGAAACCAACGGTTGGGATGGTGGTCACAGACTGGCCGAGTTTCAACTTATAAAGGATGGTGGTTTTTCCGGCGGCATCCAGTCCGAGCATCAATATTCTCATCTCTTTGTTACCAAATATCTTTGACAGCATCTTCCCCATCTTGTATACTGTTCATAAATGGTTACTTCCCTCCAAAAAGAAAAAGGTTGATATGGTAAAGGTTTGAAACGTGAGATACAAGCACTTATTCTTTAAGATTTCCTCTTGGGAATGTCAAATTTGGAAGTAAACAGAACACGTGTATAATGTTATTAGGAAACAGGGCGCAAAGTCACAGTGAATAAAATGTAGTTCCAGCCAATACTGGTCACTTGGTTGCTGATTAAACGGCGGTAAGGTTACTGAAAACTTTCAGTAGAAGTGAAAAGGTCAAAGCTCGATTTTCAGGGCTTTTGCTTCGGTTGTAGGGTGGTAACTGTTTGAAAAACGCCACCCTCGATAATACTCCACAAAAGGCGACAAATGCAGCGATTTTCCGGTGCTTTTCCTGTGTGTCAGGTAAATGCTGCGAGGCCTCTTTAAGAGCCTGCTGTCTTTCAAGACTTCCTCTTGGCGTGTGAATGTCAGTCTCGGGGGCTCTTTCACGTCCTTCCCCCAAAATGTAACCGGATAGCAGCTGAAGTCGTTCAGAGCCTCGACGGAAAAGCGTTCATTTGGCCGGCCAATGGGTCTGTCATCTGGTCCGTCTGAAGCGGAGCCGCGTCGATTTCAACCGTCCCGAATTCGA
>NW_015515632.1:4309-5238 GCF_001515645.1 Sinocyclocheilus grahami | reverse complement strand
GTAACTGTATTGTAGGGGACGTATGCCACCGTTTTCAAGGGGCGGAGCAAACTGACGGATAACCTGGTAGCTCTGAAAGAGATCCGGTTGGAGCACGAGGAGGGCGCTCCATGCACGGCGATTAGAGAGGGTGAGGAATCTCTCTCTCTGTGTCTCATTCTCTTCATCTCTCCTAAAAGCCCCTTTGGATGCAGAGACACTGATGTTGATATTGCCCTGATCGATCCTGCCGTTTTCTCTCTTTCAGTGTCATTATTGAAGGATTTAAAGCACGCCAACATCGTCACGCTTCATGATATTGTCCACACGGACAAATCCCTCACTCTGGTTTTTGAGTACCTGGTGAGTGAACGTCCCATACTGCTCCTCTGTGTGTCATTCTGTTTCATTTGCTCACTCCATTTATTTATTTGTTCTCTGATGGCTTCCTGCAGGATAAGGATCTGAAGCAGTACATGGATGATTGTGGAAACATCATGAGCATGCACAACGTTAAGGTCTGTCCCATATCTGTTTGTTTTGCACCAGATGGATTTAAGAAAACATGAACGGTTGGTTTGTTGTTATCAGTGCAATGCAACACATGAAACATTCTGTTTCTGGTCTTCTAACCTGTAGTCCATGTGTGGTTGTAGATTTTCCTGTTCCAGATCTTGAGAGGACTGGCGTACTGCCACAAACGAAAGGTTCTGCACCGGGACCTGAAACCACAGAACCTGCTCATCAATGAAAGGGGTGAACTCAAACTGGCCGACTTTGGTATGTTTAACACTATGCTGTCAAATAAATGATCAAATATGTAGTGTAATATATTTTATATAGTATGAACTTCATTTTTCATCAGTTAGAAATGTATATTATACTAACTGCATTTTGCAATTTGTTATACATATTTTTATATTATATTTATATAATTGTATATATTTTTT
>NW_015515632.1:0-658 GCF_001515645.1 Sinocyclocheilus grahami | reverse complement strand
GTGTGATGCTTAGGGTGTGCGAAAGTGTGAACGCGTATATATTTATTGACGGAGGGGTTGTTTTGCTGCTAATTGACTACTGTCTCTATGTAACTTCCTCACTCTTGGGTGACCCTCCCAGTTGTTGCGGACTCATCAGTCCCACGTTTTTGTTTTGTTTAAAAAGAACGATTATGATTCTGTTGAAAAATGTTGATATCGCAGCTGTCTTTGTCGTGGTTTTACAGAGGTGGAATGCCTATACGAGTGTTTTGAATTTGCTTTTGGTTTTCCTGGCATGATGATTGTGCTTCAAACCGAGCGACGCTCAAAATATTAATTCCAAAACCTCACATTTTAACTTATCATTTCAAGAAATATGTGGATTTGTTCCTCAAAGGCCACGTCAAGCAAACCAGGGACCAATCTCGACCAGGTGGGCTTCAGAAAGACGCAAAACGAGGGTGGGAAAAAAACAAACACTGGACCAGCAGGAACTTTGTGACCTCAACAATTTGAACTGAGAACCGGACCATCTCTCCTTTTGCATTCATTCAGAGTGATCCTATTAGAACTGAAGTGCTTGTATGCAAGATGCCTTTTTAATTTTTCTTTTACCGTTAGAGCTCCTGAGGCATCATCAAAACCAGTTTCTTCTATTAATAGAGCTCCTCTGTAG
>NW_015515631.1:4878-5238 GCF_001515645.1 Sinocyclocheilus grahami | reverse complement strand
AAGAACTTCAATATTAACCTGTAGCTGGTCAGCTGTAAAACTTGTCCGTGCCCTCTTGGCTGGTTTAGGCTGATTTACTTCCTGCTCTGAGGGAACAGCTCCCTCCACATTCACTCCTTTTCCTACAGCAAACCACAAAGTCCATCAACAAGAGTAGAATTTAACTGAAGCTCTAGATTCATAGGAGCTAAATGAATGCAGGAGGAGTTAACATTGTGTTAATTTTAAACATTTGAGAAGATATACTAGATAACCATTAAAAATGACAACATATTTGCAAAATCTAACCATTCTCCATGACACGTTTCAGGTTGTCCAACATGCAGTCGTAGTGCACACGACACAGAACCCTCTCATCTA
>NW_015515631.1:1672-4278 GCF_001515645.1 Sinocyclocheilus grahami | reverse complement strand
TAAAATTTATATTTAATACGCACCTTCAACAGATATTTGTCGACGATCTCAGTGCCACAGCTGGTACATATGGCTTTCTCTGTCATGGCATGAAGTGAAGAGCCGGGCGACAAAGACGACGACGAACACGATACTTCTTCAAACAGCTCTTGGGTTTTATCCTGAAAAATCAATTTCGAGTATTTTAAAACGTAGCTAAAGAAACTAAAACAAAACTCTGGCCACGAAATAGTAGGCTAGTTTAGGAACGAGAATTCAGCCTTGTCGTTCAGGAACATAAGAACACAGTGACCTTCCTGTGGTCTTTCAGAAGTCTTTGACTCAAAAATAAATAAATACATAAAATAAAAGTATGTAGACCTCAAGTTCAGAAATTTGTAAATAATTATTACTAATACCACTGCGTTTATAACCTGATGTAGCTGTATGGTGTGAGGCGTGCAGAGGACTGAAACTGCACAGGGCGCGGGCATGACGAGAGCAGCTCAAACACACTGTTTAGCCTGCCAGCTAGCGCTGCCGCCTTTTAACCTGGGCGGCCAAACGACCCATTAACGGCCACTTGCCTTTTTACCATGACAACCTCTACAAGCGAGCAAGGAGAGGTGCAGAAACACGGGCGATTCTTAACGCAAAGCGTTATCCTCTTCATTTTCATGCGCTGAAACTCAGGTAGATATTAACTGGTTTTCTGTCGCCTTCAAGGGCTTGTTTACCCTTATATGTTGCTTTCCAAAGTGACTCTCTTTCTTTCTAAACCCTTTTAAAGTATTTCCAAACTCTCTTTAGAAAAAACAACTGCCACCGTGACAAATAAGAAAACAAATCCCCCGATTACTTAATTTAAATTAATTGCACACAGGCGTTGCCTGAGGCGCAGCTGATGATGGTACCGTAATTCAGAAGTGAAGGCTGTTTCGGTTCTCGCTGATAAAGAGGAATAAATATATTTTGATCATTTTTATTAATTAAAATCTTCCAAAATATGGAGATCACATAAGGATTCGTTAATAAAACAAGAAATTAAAATGACAGGAAATAAAAAATAAAATGCACAATAACACATTTCAAAAGTATAAGCAATTCATGTGACACTTACAGTGCTCTTGCTTGGACTTTCCTTCGATGTGGTTTGTTCATTTTTCCAGTACATTGCCCAGTATATTGTATCCACTCTCAGATCTCTTGTGCAGTGAGAATTAATCCATATGGGTGCTGCAGCTGAATGCACGTCGTGACCATGTTTTAACTCAAACTTTTGTTTTCCTTAGTGAGGGTGGAACTTTTCCCTCATGTTCTCACCACTCTGGCCGCACCTCCCTGTCACATTTACAAACGCCTATTATTTGAGTGAGTTGCGTGAAAAAGACTTGTAAACAAACTATAAACAGCATAATATTTGTTGAATCGAGAATGCAACAATTTTGTTAAATACGTTTTGGAAACGACTTTTTAACTAACTACTTTTACGTATAGCAAATAATATAGGCTACAGCAGGTCTTTTTCATGCATCGGTTTAAGCCTGATTGCACATCGGAATTATGTTTTTTTCATCGCAGTAGGCTACCATTAAGATAACATTTTCAAATGTTTAGTTTTCTGAAATCTGCCTGTTTTATTAAAAAGCAGGGATAACTGTGATTTGTGGCAAAGAATCGAATCATTTGTATCATCGTATTATTACGCGGGTTTGACAGTTTGTACACCAACAGTCCCACAGCAAATACATCTAGGTTTGGAAATATGCATGATCAGATGGCGATTTATGATTAAATGAAACATTTCGAGTTAAAATAAAATAATTTGAACAAATATTTCACTGTGTTTCATTAGGGGAGAGTGCAGATCACTTAACCTGCCTATAAATTCATTGCCAATAGCATTGTCGTTTGTTTATTATTATTATTATTATTTAACAAAACCATTCGTTTTTATTGGTTTATGTTGATATTACTGGTTGAATTAGTTGGTTTGTGTACTTTATATAGACTACTACCTTTTCATATATTTAATTTATGTTTTTATCTTATGTTCCACTTTCTAGATAATTTTGCATCGCTATTTCCAAATATCTCACTGCGCACTGTTGCGTCACAATAAATGAATGTTGTTTAAAATTTGTTTTCAGGTCAGGAGGGTAATGATAATATTTAAATTAAAAACGAGCTGAATGAGAAAAAAAATGCGTTCTCAAATGGTTAACAAAATAGGATATGTAGCCAAGTCATCCGAGATCACTAACTGCTTCCGCTGAACCAACGTATCAACGTATCAAGTATTTCGTCTAAATATTCACATAGCCTATTTGTTTACATAGGCTATGTTGCATAAATTATCAAATGTGAATGTAGGCTATATTTAAATCTTTCAACTCATTGATTTATATTAACCCCCGTATGGACGGTGAATAGTACTATTATTGGGTTGTAGCTATTAAATGTCTAGCCAGACATTTTAGTCAGCTCACATATCTGCATATGAAAGGACAATGACGTCTAAATTACAAAAGCAATATTATCAGTTTCCACTCAGATTATTCTCGGCTCTGTGGATTGGATTACGTGACGTCGAGGATGTAAAGCAGTTTTGGATATGCGAAAGGTGT
>NW_015515631.1:653-1295 GCF_001515645.1 Sinocyclocheilus grahami | reverse complement strand
TTTATGACTAGTCTGTTTTGTCACTATATTAAGATTGTTCTACCTACGTGTGGTTTAAGTGGTGACCTACTAACATTGTTCCTGTACTGATTCCATAGCAAGTTTAGATCCCCTAGCACTGTTGACTAGAAAAAATATATACAACAGTTCTTTCTGGTCCTCAAGTCTGATTAGCTAAGAGGTCTTTCCAGTCATGAGATATTCTACCAGTATTGCCACTGGAACCGTTTCACCATTTGTATCAGTCCGCTTGCAGCATTTCTCAAAGTGAGTATCATGGCAGAGGACCAAACCCACTACAGTTTTAAAAATAGCCTACTAATATTGCTGTGTCATAGAATGTAATTTTAAGAGTTTTTTTAGGTGAGAACATAGTTTAGACTTCAAATATCCGATTTATTAATCAGGGTCAGACTTAATGATTTGGAGGCCGTAAGAAAATTCAACTGTGGGGTTCTAACACCAACTATGTGTTCTTCTATCTTAATGAATAATATTGTGAGACATTCAGACAGTTGTCAAATGAGCAAGCAATACTTAACTCAGTTATTCTTACCTTAATTTAAAACTATAATCATTTTATTATTTATAATGAATTATTTGGCATTTACCGACAAGCCCCATTCCAGAATCACAACACTG
>NW_015515631.1:0-363 GCF_001515645.1 Sinocyclocheilus grahami | reverse complement strand
TGGATTATATACTATGTAAGTGTGCAAAAAGCTGTCACTCATTTACGTTAAACTGCAATCTGGAGAAGTTCAATTATGATCAATGAATTTCTACACTACACAATAAATCTCTTATTTACAAACACTTTGTCTAATGAGAGAATTCACAAGCACACAGAACTCAGGACTAAATAAAACTGCAGCATTTCAAAGTGGATTCTAACTTAAACACCTCTGATTGAACAGTGTGTTCAAAAAAAATCAACAGATATGTCTGTGACTGGCTCATTGCTGTAAAAACATGTTGAAAATATTAATGTTTGATGCTCTCCACAATGCAAACAAAAAATATGCACTGGATTGTTTGCCAAATCTTTTTTGCCA
>NW_015515630.1:4812-5239 GCF_001515645.1 Sinocyclocheilus grahami | reverse complement strand
ATTACTTGTGATGTTTTTATCAGCTGTTTAGACTCTCATTCTGACAGCACACATTCACTGCAGAGGATCCATTGCTGAGCAAGTGATGTAATGCCAAATTTCACCAAATCTGTCCTGATGAAGAAAAACTCGTCGACATATTGGATGTCCTGAGGGTGAGTGAGCAAATTTAAATTTTTTCAATGAACTGTTAAATATACCTGGCTGCCTGTTTTGTTGTATTACAAGTGAGTGTATTACCAATACTATTTGCTACAAGTATCAAGGATATCAAAGGGATGAACGGCAGTTTAATGGGACAGTATTGCATTTTATCGATGGCTGTTTTTTATTTCATCTGAACATTTTGTTGATAAATTTTATTTTTGGATGGAATAACACCCTCTGCCCCTCCCACCTTTGTGCATGTTAGTCCTGTTGAAATGCA
>NW_015515630.1:0-1319 GCF_001515645.1 Sinocyclocheilus grahami | reverse complement strand
ATCAGACAGGATGGAAGATCTTTTACTCCTCTGTGAAAATCTGACTAATTTTTTAAAAGATGAGAGACAAAATTCATTCAGGCATGTAAGTGCATTGTGTCACTGTTTAATTAAATTCATATGAGCATTGTGGGAAACTTGGGATGTAAAAAGTTATTTTACTGCTTACGTTTTGCTGACGTTTAATATAAGAACAAATTCAAAAATATAAAAAGCCATTGACAACCCATTTTACTTCAGTGATTTGAACTATGAAATGACAGCAACAACAATCAAAAAATTAATAAATAAAAACAACAATAATAATAAAAACCAAAAGTAGGTTATACAAGGTTAAACATTTTGCCCATCATATAGACAGACATAAAAATTATAGCATAGTAGTTATAGTATAATAATTTTTTAATAATAAAAAACATTATAGTCGAGGAATTTTACCTTAAAATTTGCATTTATGTACAAATTTACCAAGAAAAATAAATAAATTAACAATGTACTGAACCTGTTGTGTTGTAATAAATAAAAATATTAAAAGTGTTTAAATATATTCTGAATTTTTTTTCCGAGTGATATGTACATAGGTACAAAATAAAATAATAAATAGTAATAATTCAGTCATTCTCAGATAAAAATTTTTTTCAATACTTTTAATATATTTAGAAAGGGTAACATTTTTGTAACATTTTTAACTTCTTATATTTTATATCTATTTGGAAGAGCCCAAACCAAATTGAATGTAATATTCAATGAGGGAAAAAATGTGGGACAGGATTTTGTCCATTAACTCATATTTTGTCCATTACAAACATCCTAATCTATCATATCGTATCATATTGTGATCTATGTATAGGCCAGTAAGCTTATATCTGACTGGCTATGCAACCATTATATATATCTCCATCTGCTGAATAGAGAATCTCAGATATTTCACATTGCATGACAGGATCATGGTTCAGTTCATGTAGCTCTTACACAAAATTGACATAGATCTACTTATTCTTTTATGACTAGATTTAATTTAATTTGTCAGAGTAACAAATCCTAAACTCATAAATCTCTTGCTCTTGCATAAATCTAAATGCAATTTGTTTGGGGTGAAAGAAAACAAAATGGACACATTCATACTTACTCTTTTACAACCAAATGTAATTTGTCAGTAAACTCTATGATTATACAAATTTTCATGTCCAGACACATTAATGAAGTACAGAACATGGTGGTAACAGCAGTTATCGTTTGCACCAGCACCGCTTCAGTCACGTCACAGTGAAAACGTGCAGCGTCAACAGTCAGATTGTGAAGAGACAGTAAACTAAAGC
>NW_015515629.1:0-5239 GCF_001515645.1 Sinocyclocheilus grahami | reverse complement strand
TTTAACCATTAAAAAGGAGTCCAGAACCCCCCCAAAGCCGTAAACCTCGGGGAAACACTGCTCTGATTTATTATTTGCAATGTCCTCCTTATGAGTTTGTTTAATACAGCATGCTATAGGTATGCTTGAAATGAATGGTTTTCATTATTTTCAATTAAGTAGATATTGGGTTTAATTAGGGATGCACCGATGGGATTTTTTGGGGCCGATTTTAACAATCACTTATTGGCCGATTCCGATATTTGTCACTTCCTCTCTTATTTGAAATTTTGGCATCAAAATAGATAGTATTTTGATCATGTTTTAAATTAAATAAATAAATAAATTTTAATGCATTTAGCAGACGCTTTTATCCAAAGCGACTTACAGTGCATTCAGGCTATACATGTTTTATCAGTATGTGTGTTCTCTGGGAATCGATCCCGCGACCTTTGCGCTGCTAACGCAATGCTCCACCACTGAGCCACAGGAACAGTTTAAAAACATCTGCATTCAATTATTTAAATGATCAAATGATTTCTAATGATCATGGATTGGATCCATTTAACATTCAGCAGGCCTACATAAATACAACAGAACAAAGATACATATTAAATAAACAGTGCTTTTCAGGTAGGTTTAACAGTTTTCAGGTACAGAAATAAAGTAAACCCATGTAAAATAACACTTCACTGTATAAATTCAATACATATTAATCCTTTATTGTAACAGACTTTATCATGATTAATCTTCTAATTTGTTTTTGTATACATTTTAATATTTAAAATTTAAATACGTTTGAGATCTCCATTACGAAGGCGGGACTCTTATTTTGACGGGTTATCTAGTCTACGGAGCAGCTATATGGGTAATGAAAGCACGCAGTTCTTCGGATTTAAAGTTTGTCAGTTTATTAAGCACCCCCCGCAAAGGCATGAGATCTGTCTCCTGATTAGTTGTAATAAGTGTTTAGTGTAATTCGCTGTATGTTGATGACAATGCAACAGAGAGAGTTTAATGTGCACGCCTCGTGCTGTGGCTTGTTTAGCTCTTATGGTGATTGAGCTAAATATGGTGAAAAAGGACGCAATAAACTTAAAACATCAGTAAAGTTTTGGTCATCATTCAGATGAGGTCCGCTGCACTTATGAAAGTTACAAAAGTGATTTAGTCAAGAATAGTGTGCGATCTTTTGTCTTTTGTTATTTGATTAGCATTAAAGTGCAGACAGATTATGCAACAGACATCATACAGCTCAGTGCCTTCACGCAGTTAATTAATAAACCATAATGTAAATTGAGGAAAAATCGACCGATAAATATCATCGGTGCATCCCTAGGTTTAATGTTACATAAAATAATTGTTTTGTTTAGGCTACTTCTGTTACTTCTACTTCTGTCATGCCAGCTCTCCGAGGGATTGGCATGGTAATGTACAGGACAGGGTTAATGTGTTTGGTCTTGACGGAATAGATCTGCTGCTGCATCCACAACATGCTGCTGTGAGCATGTAAGAAATACTGCTGCTGCACATAACACACCAGTCAAGTATTTGAATGTTGAGCAGCGAGCTCATTGGCTACCGATACAGGAGAGAACCAATCAGCTGTGCCACGTGATAATGACGTCATCAGGTCAGATTGAGTTAGGCCTATCGGACTGCGCCATCTAGAGTTTCATGCCAGAGCTTTGGATCACGCTAGTTGTTCTCTCCGTACAGCAAGGGTGTGTTTAAGTGCACATAACTGCTGATGACAGAACGGAGGTCCAGCTGGCAGAGGCAGACTCTTCTTCTTACTCCAGTGTAGTGCCACCGCTCTTAAATACACACAAAACACTGCCTCCGTCTCAACACTGGTCAATATATACAGATTGTCCACTGATTACAATATCTGAATTATTCCTCAGTTTCCACGCCCGTAAAGAGCCTGTAGGTGAGAATTAGAGAGGTGCATCTGTAATTTAGAAGGGGTGAGATTGCATGTGAAAAGAAGATCTGTGAAATATAGCATTGGGGATATAGTCCCGAGCTGAAGAGACGTGTTTAACCCACTAAAACTTGCCTTACAGCTAGACTAAACAGCTCCTGCTCTTATATCAACCCAGCAGCACTGCAGTCAGTAACAAACACGACGGAGCAGACCCCAGAGCTCGCTGAAGACCACACTCAGAGGCTATCTAGCTCTAGTTAATCTAGTCTCTAGCGAGGAGACCCCAGCTGCCTCACACAGATATATCAGCTGCTGAGTGCAGACACACACTTTCATCGCCCGAGGCTTCAGAGAAAGATGTTCATACTTAAACGAATGTGACTTTGGTGTAAAGCAGCTCAAAGAAGAGGAATCCTCTGGCGCCATTAACACGCGTCGCAGTGTGCAAGCGAAGCCTAGCAGGTCTCGGGTCACTGAATCGTGTGCTTCTGCGTCGCTGCTCGGAGAGGCCCTTCTGTTACTCACACACAATAACGACTATCGATGCTGCACAGAGCACTGTAGCGTTGCAGTCAACCGCGAACGATTAATGCTGCGTCGATTAAAACCTATACAAGTGACTGCAGGGTTTAAGCAGTTTAAACACTTAAAAACACAGACCTTTCTTCAGCCGAACCTCAACAGATGCGCAGCCTTATGACGTCTCTTCTTCTTCTGCTTCTTGGCGGGCGGCATCTAACGTTTAAGGTGCATATGCGCCACCTGCTGTACTGGAGTATGGGCCAGAAATGGAGATTTCTCTCTCTCTCTCTCTCTCTCTCTCTCTCTCTCTATATAAAATAAAGTTATGATTATAGCTGCTACTTATAGTTGAATTCTCTTAATTAAAGTTTCTTTCTAAAAAATTAACCAAAACTTTATTTATCTGTTCTCAAATAAATTCTTAAGATTTAATATTTTCACTCCATATTTCTTCAATTCATCTTTTATTTAGAAACATTGACTACTCACATTCCTCTTCCATTCCACAATCACACATCCCTGATGGATGTTTTTCAATAAATGCATCGGCTATGCCCCAATCTTAACCTTCCAGTAATGACATGTTCTCTTGTATTTCTTCCTATTAACTTCATTTTCCCTACTTCTAGTCTAATATTGTATAAATTATGTCCTTTATTCCTGTTGTGGCAAAAACAATTACTAACAAAATAGCATCACAGAGTAAGAGACAAGGAATCAAATTATATTTAAGGAAAGAAGTTTATTTTCCTTAAAGAGGTATGTTCATGTTTCAGCAGCTACCCTGAAGCACAACAAAACCTGAAATCACACTGGAAACAGACAGCCTTATTATATTGTTATCACCCCCACTTCTTGCAGGTTTTCCTTAAACCACACCTAGCTGTATTCAGAAAAAACAACAATGGTCCTTCTAACCCCCTGGGCTTTTATTATCTTCACATCTGTGAGGTCAACAACCCCCCTGTCTTTCCTGCACTGAAGAGTTCAAAGGCTCTTTCTGATCATTTGTTTTTACTGTGTGTTTGTGTGCCTTCACACCCGTGAGGCCAAAAGTACTAACCCCTCTGTCTTTCCTGATTAAATTAAAGCCCTAAAGACTTCAAAGGCTCTCTGTTTTACTGTGTGATGTCTTTGTTGCATTTCAGGTGACATACATAAAGAGAAAAACATTAATTTTCCCACAACATTCCCTTCATTCCACTGTTTTTGCAAGTTTTTTTTTTTGAGCATTACATTCAAATGTTTTCTCTAAAACATCCACCAAGCCTGTACGGAATGTTAGCCGAAGTTCTGAGAACGCTCCCTGCTAGCTGGGTTTCCAACTTCAGAGCAGCTGTTCATCTGCTTCGCTGATGCTGTCGAAACAGAGGCTGTCTCACGGGATTGTGGAAGCTGTTCGCTTGCCTTATGCTCCCCGAGGACTTGACTGCCCAATGGGAGAGCATGCCCACTCCACCCGGAGTCTGGCGTCTTCATGGGTCTGGATTAAAGGTGTGTGTATTCAGGACATCTGTCTGGCAGCGGGCTGGTCGTCTCAGAACACTTTTGCTAAATTTTACAACCTGGATATTCCTTGTTTTTCCCGGCACGTTCTCTCTGTGCAGGAGGAGAAGGCTGAGCAGCCATTGGACAACTACGTTTCTTGAAGACACGCCCCTCCCAGGTGCATATCTCAGCTGGGACGTTGGCATGAAGGCCGCCGCAGTATGTGCTGCTTGACTGTGTATAGGGAGCTGGACCAGCACGTTTTTCATACGTTCCCCATACATAATGTCGAGAGACCGACTCCATAAGGGAACGTCTCCGGTTACTCACGTAACCTTGGTTCCCTGAGAGAAGGGAACGAGACATAACGTAAACTGCCATGTGAAAAACTCCCTCAGAGCCTCAACGACTCTCGTTCAGTCCAAAGTTTCTGCGGTAAATTGTCGCCCAACATCGCCTATATAGCGACTGAGCCCACCAATTGGCCGGATGCTCGAACGCCATTGGCTATTGCAGAGCAATAGAGTGATTCAATCAGGCTTCAGCATTTCGGAGGTAAAGGGTTTCCTCCAAATGAAATGTCTCGTTCCATTCTCTCAAGCAACCAAGGTTAGCCGAGTAACCGGAGACGTTTTACTACAAATAAAACAAACAAACAAACATGGTTACTATAGATAAACCATGGTAACCACAAATTAACTATGGTTTTGCTACATTAACCATAGTTTAACCCAAGGATCGCGGAACGGACCAAAAGGAGGGGGCTGTGGGGGGCGGGGTTTGGGGGATTTGGGTCGCAGAACTAATTTTAATATTAGAAACAGTAGTATTATTACCTATACAATAATAAATATATTAGCTACTAATGGTATTAGTTAGTTGCCACATATATTAGCCTATGTATTTTTAAGCTATGATTCTCCCACGATTCTGAAAACAAAACTGACAACCAAACAAAATATGTAATTTACTTGAGTTTCTGACTAAATGTTTTATTAATGTTATAGTAAATGAGTCTATTTAAAATTATTTATTAATTTAACGAATTAGCCTAATTATGTAAAAAAAAAAAATTTAATAAATTATTATAAATGAAGGCTTGTTTAGTTTTGAATCTCTTGAATGAATGATTCAGACATCAAATACATTTAACACCCACTGCTCGCCACCTACTGGAACAATGTAACATATACAATCATTATTTGCAGCGTATCATTACTTTCAAAGACCCATGACCCCAAAACATCAGAGTCTACATCCGGACTTTAAACTTTAATCAATACTTTCGTTATTATTTAATGTTTGCAACACAGAAATGTA
>NW_015515628.1:4345-5240 GCF_001515645.1 Sinocyclocheilus grahami | reverse complement strand
TTTTGATCAATTTAATGCATCCTTGATGAATAAAAGTATTCATTTTCTTTAAGACCCCAGTAGTGTCATTAAGGACAAAACAAAGAGATATTTTGAAGAAGTTCAGTGCAGCTCTTTTCCACACAGTGATAGTTCATTTAACTGTCAACAGACTAAAAACAACAGTGTTTTTAGTGTCCCAGTGTGTTGGTTTTGGGGTGAATTATTCTTTAACTATCCTCTAGATCCTGCAGATGTCTGTCAGATGTATTAATCATCTGTTCTGCAGAGGAACATCATTATCAGAAACAATGAACCACGACTTATTTTCAATTTGATCATTACAGATCATACTCATTACAGATATTGGTAGAAAAAGGTGATCTAAGCAACAAATAAGTGTGCGCTGCTCTTTGCGATCATTTTATTCCAAGATTAACAACAACTTTGATAACGGCCTCTTATCCAATGAGAAATAATGCAGGCTGGGACTCTTGAGTGGGTAAAGAATAGGAAGGTTTGGTGACTTCAGCTAAAAAGGAGCAAGTTATTATGCTTTGATGAAAGATTGTGAAGACAAGCTTTTTTGTTTTTTTGAATAACTGGTAACACTTTACAATTAGGTCCCATTAGTTAATGTTAGTCAATGCTATAACTATCATGTTGTGACAGTGCAGTGTTAGAGTATTTCTAAATCTTTGTGAAAGCTAGTTGATACAAATACAGCTGTGCATTGTTAGTTCGTGTTAGCTCAGGTCCATTAAATCATGTTAACAGATACAACATTTGATACAACTTTTGAAATGTTATAATTAACATTAATAAATGCTTTAGAATAATTTTTCATTGTTGGTTTAAGTTAATGTCAACAAATGGAACTTTATCGCAGTGTTATTTTAGTATTATGCATATACTA
>NW_015515628.1:2362-2823 GCF_001515645.1 Sinocyclocheilus grahami | reverse complement strand
GAGGCTTTCTAGTCTTCGTGTTAAAACAGGGCGCTCTTCTGCCAGGAGGTCATTAATTATCATCTTTATAAATTAAATGAAGATGTCAGTGCTTGATTCACTCTATTTTTTAATCTACTATCGTGATCACAGATTAGTGAACGTTACAAACCCGACAGAGACCCTGTTTTTGACCTTTCTGTGATTTAACTGCGCATCTGCAAGTGAGGAGACATGTTTCAGGAAGAACTGCGGAAAAATGCATGGATGTTTCTTGTGTAGATCAATTACGAAGGAAAAACTATGCAAACAATAAAACGCAATTACCTATATAATCAGACAGAGTTAAAACAGCAATATAAATAGACTTACCATTTTTAAACGTATTAAAAGACTTCCCATATTATAATGAAGGGAAAAAACAAGAAGGAACAGTTCACCCAAAACTGAAAATGTGCTGAAAATATTCTCACTCTCAGGCC
>NW_015515628.1:0-552 GCF_001515645.1 Sinocyclocheilus grahami | reverse complement strand
TACAACGTGACTGCTGTGCTTGCGATACCAATGGGGTGACCTCACTGAGATGTGAGCTGAAAGTCAGCATTTCATCTCCAGGCCGGAGAATTGTTTTTTCCTGCATAACATTTGTCCCTCTTTACATTCATTCATTAGCCCCCCCCCCCAATTAATTGTTCAAGAAAGACTCACAAATCACTCTCAAACCCATGAGTTTATATATATATACATTTTAGGGAAAAACAAGAACCCAACAAACATATAAATAAGAAAATAAAATATGGCCGAAGACAGAACCCTGCGGTACACCACAGTGGAGACCATCTACCTAAGGTACAAAACAAAGTTCTTGTGATTGTCAAAACTGGCGATAAGACCTACCAAAATTGAACAGTGAACTGTTTAGATTTAAAGAGATAAAAAGGGAAAAATTAAGGGAAAATAAATTACAACTTTTATATTCAGTCGTGTCTCTTCAGAAGACTTGGATTAAACCCCTCGATTCATATGGATTACTTTTACAATGTCTTTATGGACTTTCTGAAGCTTGAAAATGTTGATTACATAGAC
>NW_015515627.1:4807-5240 GCF_001515645.1 Sinocyclocheilus grahami | reverse complement strand
TTTGATTGGTAATGTACAATTTCATAATGAATATCTAACACTAATAAATAAAAGAAACATCTGTGATATTTGCCACTAACCAATATGGTACTGATATGTTGTGAATAACTATATAAAATACACTTAGTTAAGCTTCTTAAGATTAGCTAAATAAAAGACTTTTGAAAAGGAGAAAACACTTCCCATATCTTTTGTTGTCGACAATGAAGGCTGCGCATTCGAAACTGACCATAATTTAGTGCTTTTCACTTAGTAATACAGCCAATATTAAAACAATTTTTGTCTCTGGTAAATTATGCGTCAATATCAAAGTTACATGCCAAAATGTTCTGCTTTAGATAAAGGGTTTGCTTGAATCCCTGACCGTGACCAAATCTTAAAGTATCAATAGGTGCGTTTACATGGAGCATTGTAATCGGTTTAAAAGTCCAAT
>NW_015515627.1:0-647 GCF_001515645.1 Sinocyclocheilus grahami | reverse complement strand
ATATAAATACTTAGCATTGTCCATATCGTTAGCTTAGCGGTGGCATTAATGGGAGTCCCGACATCACCACACAGTGCATATGCTAGCCGTCACTTACACTAAACCCGACTAAGAATATAAAGTGCTTCCATATGGCTCTTGGATATAGCCATACGCTCTTAATATTTTTATTTAAACCTGAGTGATATACCACAGCCACAATTCAAGAGAGAAAACTATAAATCCTTGGACAAAAGAATAGGCAAAAAAAAGTACCTGGCACTTTCTTAGCAACGTTATCTAGACGACATGTAATAAAATAATACTTACATATATTTCATTATTTTTACTTAAATGTAAATTAATTGCACAATGTATATTTCAATAACCTTAACTATAATTATTTATTAATAATATTAATTGAATGTTTAATAAAATATAAATTACAAGTATTTAAATACATTTGTCTTTCTATCTCTTTAAAATGCAATTAAATATATTTTTACTGTGTAATGACAGTATGTAAAAATTAATTATATACAAACAATGATTATATGAATTAAAATAAAATATTAAAATATATGAAATCTAAAAATATAAAATTAAAGGTAACACTTTAGATTAGGGAACACATACAGTGGGGCAAAAAAGTATTTAGTCAGCCACCA
>NW_015515626.1:4311-5242 GCF_001515645.1 Sinocyclocheilus grahami | reverse complement strand
GAATGATTTCTGAAGGATCATGCGACATTGAAGACTGGAGTAATGCTGCATTTTAAAATACCTTTTAAACTAATAATATTTCACAAATGTATTACTGTATTTTTTGTATCATATAAATGCAGCCTTGGTGAGCAGAAAACAATCTTGATTTCAAACTTTTGATCGTTAGTGTAAATAGTTATTATTACCTTTATGTTTTTAGGAAAATCATGATATAAAGCATGATATAAAGCAAAAACATTATGAAAACAAAGATACTTTGTTGTGACTGACTGTCCACATAAGAGTCTTTGGTTCGACATAAAAGCTTGGAGTATGTCTTTGGCAGAAGGTCTGTCCACTGCAATCAGTTGAAGCTCTCGCTCTGTCCTGCATCCGTCAGGAAGTCTGTGTCCCCCTCTCACACTTTAGATTCCCCTCGTTATTCACAGCACTTCATTCTTCATGCTGCGCGGCACTTAGCATCGCTCACTCAACAGCAAGGTCACAGTCAACACAAACGGCACGATTCAGCTTACAGCAGAAACCCTTGTGCAGAACAGGGGTGATGTTTACCAGCAAACACGATTAAGCTGGTGGCAACACGCGCTTTAGGAATCAGTAAGAGTCCAGACCTGTGCTGCTAAAAATAACAGTGAATGCACACGGCAAACAACAAAACGTGATCCAAATGAAGTCGTGTAGTTCCAGATGTGCATGCACCAGCACTGAGATAGGAGAAGCTCTTTCCAGGTATTAGGGTCAATGGCAATTAAGAGAGGGGGGAAAAAAGTTTGTTTCATATTTTGAAAAACTTTTATATCATTTCAAGGGAAAAAGTTTCACTTTAATGTCATGTGGAGTAACCAAGTCAAAAAGTAACAACAAAACATTACTTTCTAAATATTCATAAATACCATTTTTAGAGAGTCGCACCACATGACATCAGTGT
>NW_015515626.1:0-701 GCF_001515645.1 Sinocyclocheilus grahami | reverse complement strand
TGGGATAAATGCAGGGCACTAATTCCTAGTATGGGTCACCATACTCGGCCACGTGTCACTTCACTCACTCATGTTTTTAATTAAATGTATTACGTCGCTTCAAGGGCTTGGTGTATTATGGGAGGAAAGCACGCAATAGTATTGAAATAAATGCATTTATTGGACTTCAACGCTTTTCTACAAATCTTCCAAATACTAGTTCATTACTCAAGTCAAAAAGGCAAAAAACATACTTCAAAACCACTTCCTGCATGTGTAACTTTGATAACAGACGAAACCTCTGTAGATTTGCTGTCACTCAGTAAGACCACAAATAACATTGAAAACATAAGAGAAATGATTAGTGAAGCTTTTAACGCACCTGGAGAGATTCCATATGAGAGCCAGATTGTCTTTCCCTCCTGACACAAAATGACTGCCGTCATCAGTGAAACAGATGCAGCTCACGTCCTGATAGTGTCGACTCAAAATAGCCAGCAAATTTCCTGTTGACATCTATTAGAAAGTATTAAAAGTTAAAGATGATGATGATAAAATATGATTGCTGTCCCAGCTTAATATGCAGAGACGACTGTAAGCCACTTGTTGTTAATGACAAATAAGTGTGTCCACAATAAATCACGTTCATGTGCACTCATGTTGGTCATATGGTTTTAAAAAACCTTTCTGCCATTTTCAACTAAAACTTAAAAGTAATTACT
>NW_015515625.1:4970-5243 GCF_001515645.1 Sinocyclocheilus grahami | reverse complement strand
GGAAGAAGGACGAGAGCACTCACGGCACCGGAGCACCCACCTGGAACTTTCTCTTTGACTCACCAACTTGTAAATAAATCCACCCTCCAGGGCATTTATTTAGCCATCCTTGTCGTGTGATTCTTCACCCCGTGACACTGGTGGAGAATGCAGGCAAATCAATGAAGAATCACCGACAAGCGATCTCCTTCACCTCACCTTTTTTTTCCCTTTATGTCTCCGGGTTTTTGTCACAGGCGAGCGCTCCTCCCCCACCATGGAGGAAATCCTCCA
>NW_015515625.1:0-957 GCF_001515645.1 Sinocyclocheilus grahami | reverse complement strand
CAACACTTTTCATTTCATTTTCATTTTATTCGCAACAGCCGTAATAAATGTAGTTTAAATGTACAGCAGCATTTTTGTCCACATTTGTTGCCATAGTTTCTAAAAGCAGAAACCGGGATGAGCCATTATTTAAAATTGGAATTTCTCTGGATTTACTTTTGGGATAACTTAAGTGCACAACTGCATGAAATATATAACACTGTGCAAGTGGTTTCTGGATATTTTATTATGAAAATCTTACACATTGTGCCTTTAATGATTCAATAAGCTACTCACTTGTTTAGTGACTGATTGAATTAGTGTTTTGAATGAATCAGTTGAATGAATGATTAAAAGACTCACTTATTGCCACTTACTAACTATGTAACCTGCAGAAAGTGTCAGTAGAAAAGTAATGAAAAAACACAAGCGTCAGTCCTCACCAGTAAAGAAAAGACACAAGCAGATTGATACAAACAGTAAAACAATGAAAATGGAATTTCAAACTTGAATAGCTCTGATAATAGAAAAACAACTCATTTAGGAATTTGCATACATGTTAAGCAGCATTATTAATTGTGTTCTCCTTTATCACATGCTCTTTTTTTATAATCAATACCACTATTTAAAATAATTATTACATACAAATAACATGATGGTAATTAAATTGATAGCCTACAAAAACAGCTATGTTGTATTATAAGTATATCAAAGCACCCAGACATTTTGGCTAAGTAATAAGGGATAAAAACTAAAAAGAGATATCATGGCCTTGACCTCATTTACTCTAATGGAATCAGTAAACCCTGGGTTGAGTTCAGGACATGAATTGATTTGTACTTGTGAGAGAGGGTGAAGGTCTATGTTTTAGAAAAAGCAGACGTTAACCTCACAGTGTCCTTTTTCTGTTTCATTGTTGCTCTACTTATTCTTTACACCTTTTCATCCCAAGAGCTTTCAGCTGTACCACATATTTTT
>NW_015515624.1:4344-5243 GCF_001515645.1 Sinocyclocheilus grahami | reverse complement strand
TATGTCTTGATTAATACTCTGTCCTACAGATCAAACCTTCAGTTTTCAGAATGTGACTTTTTTTCTTTCGCTTAATCATTCAAGATTTTAACAATGTGGAGAAATTAATAAAATAACATTTAAAAAATAAATCTACATAATAGAACATAAGGTGTAAGTAGTTATTCCCATTCCTCGTCATCTGCAGCCGCTGCTGGGCTTGGGGCAGATGCTTGTGCTGGCTCATCCGTCTTGAAGGTTCCCCCCTAAAAACAAAAGCCAGGGAGACATGCATCAAATTACTACAAATTAAGTTCAGAACAGGGGTTCAGGCAGTCACATGAGAAGTGATATGTTGTACCTTCCGAGTGTCTGTAGACGCAAACACTTTTCCACGAGGGTTGAAGCCTGTTGTCCCACGAGCACTGAAAGCAATTTCCTCCAGCCATTTGGGAACCTCCTGTTGGGCCTGAGAGATGAAAGTTTATGGAGTTTTATTGAGATCTGAGTGTACTGGACATTCCCACACAGAATCTGCAACATTTATCATTAAAAATATTCCATTATTTTTATTTGTGAGCACATAAAATATGGTAAACCAATGTTTTTTGTAGAATGTCAAGCACACACATTTGATCATTGACCATATTTAACGTGCTCTGTTTTTGCATTGCTCAATATTTGTGTATATAAAAACCTCATTTAAATCTGTTCTTCATTTAAAGTAATTTTATAGGCACAATATGAATGTGCACAATTAAATAAGAATATGAATATGAAAAGTACGAACCCCTGACAGAACTTTGACCAGAGAGTGAGCTAATGGAGTGTCAGACTCTGGGATAAAAAAGGACACGGCCTGACCGATGTTCCCGCAGCGTCCAGTTCTTCCGATGCGATGGACGTATTCATCGATGCTG
>NW_015515624.1:1943-2691 GCF_001515645.1 Sinocyclocheilus grahami | reverse complement strand
TGGAGTATTGGTCCACCTGAATGATAGTTTGCTCCACATCACTGCATGCTCCACCAACCACACCAACAGCAAGGAAAATGTAGTCCACTTTCAAAAAATCTGCTGCCATCCTATCATACAACACATAATGCATATATCACTCCTGAAGCCATGAAAGCATCACTCTCACTGAATAGAGATGTGCAAAACACACATTTTCAAAATGATCTGTCTTAAAGACAAGTTTTTAAGGGGTTGTTTACATTAGACTCATTCTTGTAGCTAGATTGTTCAACGAAACAAGCAGCACACTGTCTTCAGGCCATTTTTATCGAGCCCTCAGAACCGGTTTGCACATTCCTATTCTGGTGTTTGTTTGTTTTTTTACTTTGTAACCTTTTACATAGGCTAATTGCAAAAAGAAGCTTGAATATTTTACATATTTTGTGTTGGAAGACAGACAAACAGGTTTGGAACAATCAGTTTCTGGAAAAATAATTCTTCAAGGGCAATTCACACCGCACTGACAGACACAGACCAACGGCGTACAGTACATCACTTTTTCACACACTCCAAGAGCCGACAAAAGCCAATTCAACATGTTCAGTGACAACAAGCGCCGACCAAAAGCAACAGACACAGACAAGAGTAACACAGACAAAACATAACTAATGCGTCTGTTGATGTTTGTCGGCATCTGTCAGCACAATGCGAGCTGCCCTTTAAAGCGTGTCAGAGTCAGACCTTTGAATATCTTCAGGGTAGGTGG
>NW_015515624.1:0-247 GCF_001515645.1 Sinocyclocheilus grahami | reverse complement strand
TCCATCAGCCATCAGCCGCTGTAGGATGGGCAGCAGGAAGGCCGCTTGAGTGAGCAGATGATTACATGAGTAATTACACCACTGATAAACCACATCAGAATCACAAAAGAAGTCTTGGCATTTAATGAAAACTGCTCTTACAGTTTTTCCTGATCCAGTCTGGGCACAAGCCATCAGATCTCGTCCAGCAGAAATAATGGGGATTCCATGTTTCTGGACAGGAGTAGGCTTCACATATCCAGACTTC
>NW_015515623.1:4608-5244 GCF_001515645.1 Sinocyclocheilus grahami | reverse complement strand
CTATGACAAGTACAGAGATTCTCTCTCTTGCCCCCACTCACCCACGCACGATAATATCGTGTATCGGCGATCTCACGGGCTGGCGATCTGACGATTTGAAAAAAGACCATATCGCCCAACACTACTTTGAAGTATAGATGTCTAAATAAGCTTGTAGCTATAAAGTATTTCTTAAGTAAATATTGCTTCAGATTTTTCCAAGTAATCTTAAATAAACAGTGTGTAGAATAATCTGTTATTTAGATGCAGTATTTTGACAGGTAATTGGGATGTGCTAGCTAGTCTGTACATTTATCTGAACAAGTAGTCGACTTACTGGGCTTATAAAAAGCCCTGTTTAATTAGACTAATTTCAGCCCCAATCAGACACAGTTCTAATGGGATGTAACAAGTATTTTGGTGGAACGCTCACGCAGAGTCATCTGTTTGAACATGGCTTTAACTTTAAAGGGGATGAACTTGGACTCAACTTTTCAGAGACTTGCAGATTCTCTAACTGCTCACTAATGCACCTAATGTGAGCTAAGCATTTAGTAAACCAGTGTTGTTTCCCACAGACCCATTTTATCAATCTGATTTATTTCAGTGTTAGGTTTTTGGGTTACACTTTACTTGAAGGGGTGTGCATAAGACTGA
>NW_015515623.1:2191-2511 GCF_001515645.1 Sinocyclocheilus grahami | reverse complement strand
TTTTTTTTTTTGTGTGTACATTTCTGATATTATTGTTAATAAATAGAAATGTTAGTATTTTACTGCTTCAGCTTTCATTTTAATTAAGTTCATATTTTAATATTCTAATATTTAGATTTTATTTCAGATTTACTTTAATTAACAATGTTTTGAATTTTGTTATAGTTTGTGTTATAACAGCACAAACTAGATCTGAATCAGAGCCAGAACCGTGTTTGTTAACCAAGTACATGCCTGTTGTTTTTAGTTTAGGCATCTCTTCACCCTCTTATCTCTTTTTCCTCTCTCTCTTTGTCCTGTGGAGTAGCCCAGCAGTCCAG
>NW_015515623.1:0-475 GCF_001515645.1 Sinocyclocheilus grahami | reverse complement strand
GGAGGACATTTCAGAAACAGGTTAGCACCGTGTACACAGCCTCAGTTGACAAAAACACACTACTCACCCTCATGTCGTTTTAAACCTGAAAGACGTTTGTTCATCTTCGGAACACAAATCAAGATAAATATGAGGAAATCCGAGAGCTTTCTGACCCTGCATAGACGGCAACGCAACTGACAAGTTCAAGGCCCAGAAAGGTAGCAAGAACATCGTTAAAACAGTAGTTAAAATAGCAAGAGAAGAAATTGTTGAATAAAGTCGTGATTTTTGTTTTCTTTGCACACAAACAGTATTCTCGTAGCTTCATAACATACCGGTTGAACCACTGATGTCACATGGACTATTTGAACGATGTTCTTACTACCTTTCTGGGCCTTGAACGTGTCGGTTGCGTTGCTGTCTATGAAAGTTCAGAAAGTGTCAAAGTTCTCGGATTTCATCACAAATATCTTAATTTGTGTTCTGAAGATGA
>NW_015515622.1:4754-5245 GCF_001515645.1 Sinocyclocheilus grahami | reverse complement strand
GCATAAAATTAAGTCAAACACATTTCTCTATTCACAATTCACTCAAGCAAGAAATTGGCAGGCGCATACAGAGCAAGGACAAATGGACAGCTGAAAAAATAAACAAAAACACTTCTTTAAAGCACAGCTGTTTCTTTAAAGTCCATATATTGTTCATGCATTAGAACATATATAGATATATGATATGATACGATATTTCAAGTTTTCAAAAAAAAAATTTATTAACAGAACTGTGAGTGTTAGTATATCAATATATTAAATGAATTATACCACTAATCATTTTGTGATTCCAAAATTTAAAAAAAACAACAACAACATCTATGTCCTTCAGTGTAAATAATAGTTAATATGGGGGGTTAAAAGGCATTTTTAAACATTTAGAGTGTGATTTTACAGGCAAACATCACATGTCATGTTTGACCTTTAACCCTTATCTATAGTTAATATCTATAACTAATAATTTATTTATGACTATATAAATTCAGCATGCC
>NW_015515622.1:2089-3217 GCF_001515645.1 Sinocyclocheilus grahami | reverse complement strand
GTATATATTTCAGAAAAATATGTTATGTTTATATATTAAATAAATGTATTTATAATATAAATTATATGAATAATGAATAATCACGATTAATCATTTGACAGCACTAGTTTTTATTAATGTAAAGAACATTCTAATAATCTAAAGAACATTTTTCCACAATAAAGAACCTTTTGTGGAATGTAAAGATTCTGTAGATATTAAATATTCTTCATGGAAACATCAGTGCCAGTAAAGAACCTCTATTTTTAAGCGTGTTCAGTTAAATAATACAATTAATCTATTTAAAAATATATCTTGGTGATATTGCACAGCTCATTGGTACAACAGTGAGAGTTGTGCGATAAAGGTCTTTGGTTCAAATCTTGGAGGAATATACATTTTAATAAACTAAGTAAAACTGCAACTGCATAAAATGTATCAATGGCACATTTTATTTAATTAGCTTGACCTTTACTGACTTTTAGCAAAAATACACTTTTTTTAATGCGCCGACTACTTAAGTGTGTGCCAACAGACAGCAACCAATAAAAAGTTACCCACTTGTACACAGTTCATTTAAGCAACAAGCGGAACAGAGATAAATTAGGTGAGTGATAGTGAAGTGAATGTTGATCTGAGAACTGTGTCTGCCGGGATCCACCACTGAATTCACTTAAAATGAATGATAAAACACTGACTCTACTTTGATGCAGAGACACTTGTGTTTACATCGTGAAACCTTGTTCTCATTTTAATGTGAACTAGAAAACAGACTTGGAATTTTGAAAAGCTGAGAAAAAAGCAAAAGGGTTTCATTGAAGCCTTGTGTCTGTTCTTTTGCTCAGAAAATCAGCAGTCTTCATTCTCAACTAAAACTGTGTCAGGCAGACATTGTCGCTGTTTCAACGTTATCTTATCCAGTTTCATCTATTATGGCTTTTTCACTCTTTAAGGCCAGTTAGAGACCGTTTACATCATGTTGGCACTGTACTGTAGCTCTTAAAGCGACGGTGCGCAGTAATGTTCCTCGCTATCTTTCCATTATCAACAAGTCTTTTCCAAATGCAATGCGAAGCCAACAAACATTCCCATCTGTTATCTTGGCGAGAGGTTAATGCTTTTGTTGACCTCCTGATGCCCTAACATCAT
>NW_015515622.1:0-597 GCF_001515645.1 Sinocyclocheilus grahami | reverse complement strand
TTTAAAAGACGTCTCTTCTGCTCCCCATTTCTATATTAAAAATGTATATTATTATATTCTGTATTCTATTTTCATATATTTTCCTGTGATGGCAAAGCAGAATTTACAGTTGTGCACCTTTCACTCACATTCACAGCGCTGTCAGTTCTGATTGCGGTTCTACCATGTGGACAACCATTAAGTGACTGAAAGAAAAATCCCAGCAAGAAACATGTGCTATTCAAAAGTACATTAGGAAATTGGGGAAAGTGCACAGTCAAAGGGCCCCGTGGTCTTCCCTTTTGTATTTAATTGAGAGCTCTCCTAATTGAGCCTCTTGTCATTCAGCGTTATGGCACTCATTCTCGTCAAAGGCTACAGGCTTTGTCAAGATCTCCAGTCAAAGAAAAGTTTCCCATCCGCCCATTATAACAGGAGAAACGCAGAGTTGTCTGTGTGACCTGGTCTGACTTCTCCTTTGAAGGCGGCATGTATAAAAAAGTAACAATACTTTATGAGAGAAAGAGAGAGACAGAGAAAGAGAAAGTGACAGTCTCTTCAGTGGTCTGTAGACTCTATAGTTCTGAAGTCTCTTTAATCTTCTCCATTAGAGAGAAC
>NW_015515621.1:4686-5245 GCF_001515645.1 Sinocyclocheilus grahami | reverse complement strand
TGCTGCTTAATATGTTTGTGGAAATTTTTGAATGCTTAAAATTTAATTTAATTAATTTCATTATTATTTGCTTGAATTACATATAATTTTTATATTTTCTTTTTTCAACCATGCACACTAGTTTATGATTTCAGAACACATGCCGAATGTCATAGAATGCCAGCACATGATAGCAGCCATTAAGACTTATTACTGCGGTTATGATTATTACAGATAAGTGCCACACAGACATACTCTAGAAGAATTACTACACAACCGATGTTGCCCCCCATTCCAGAATAATGCCAGATATTAAAAGAGGAGGGGAGAAGCAGATGATGTTGACAGTAATGTTGGCTTTGGGGCTCAGTGATTGGGTTAAATCATCTTGATTCATAAGTAATCTCACACACAGGCTACATTGCATTGTAAATTGAAGTGTTTAATTTGAGCCTGTTCTGATTGATGCCTGTATTTTATGCTGATTGGAAATATAGCATCATGTTTTTGCCTTTTTCACCTTCTAGAACAATAGAAGATCTGCTGCTTTAAAGCAATAGTTCACCCAAAAAATAAAATT
>NW_015515621.1:2006-3162 GCF_001515645.1 Sinocyclocheilus grahami | reverse complement strand
GTTTTCCTGCAGCTTCACATATGGCTGTGATTGTTGCTCATATGACATGAGGCAGGTAGGCCGGGCGGTGGGGGTCCCAGAGCATAGCATGCGGCTCTGGGGACTCGGCTGGGGTCTGCTGTGAGCAGAGCTCGGTCCCTGGCCAGATGAACTTGCATTGACAATGAAGCCAGGTAGAAAAAGTCATACAGATAGGGGTCCTGCAGGGGCCTCACCCTGTGGGCTGGAGCAGATTAACAGATGATCATTGGCCATGCCAAAACTACTTTGTTTAGTTGATTGATCTTTCCATATTTCCTGGATTGTCTGGGCCATCTATGACTTGTACTGTCTATAAGATGGAGATGGTGCTAAAAATGCAAAACAATTATTATTATTTCGATTTTTTTTTTTAAATGTTCACCCTTTTTTATCTAAAGTTTAAAGACAGACACATTCAGACAGAATGATAGACAGAAAGACAGAAGATACACAGACAGACAAAACGATAGATATAGATTGATAGATAGGACGATAGAACGATAGATAGATAGATAATGAATAGACGATAGAATGATAGATGGATGGATAGACAGATGGATAGATCCTATCTATCTATCTATCTATCTATCTATCTATCTATCTATCTATCTATCTATCTATCTATCATTCTATCTATTGTTCTATCAATCTGTTGTTCTTTCTATCATTCTGTTTGTCTGTCTATTGTTTTATCATTTTTTTTGTCTCTCTGTCTATCCATATATATATGTCCATCTAGCTAGCTAGAGAAACTAATGGACATATGGACGGATAGACAGATAGATCTACTTGCCTGTTCTTATGATTACTCATCATCATCATAATCAAGGGCCCTGCTTCTGCACAGCCTCAGAGGGTCACTGGGGAATCTGTGACCGCTCAGCAGATAGTGATTTCAGAGCCACACAGACTTGCTTTGTTCTTATGCAAATAGAACCCAGCCTCTCTATGATCTACTGCTCAACATGTTATGCATGCACAAAAATACACTTAGACACAAACAGTGGTGTCTATATAATCATTCATTATTGGATGTACACAAACTCGAACGCTGGCGCTCAGCAAATGATTAAATAGTCTCAAACTCCCGCTTTTGGCATCGAGCACATCTGATCAGGGAGAAAAAAAGAGAAAA
>NW_015515621.1:0-733 GCF_001515645.1 Sinocyclocheilus grahami | reverse complement strand
ATGAAAGGGCCTGCAGCTTCATTGACATTTTAATCAAAAACAGTTAGCGAGGAATCACTTGCTTGTGGGAGGGCTTTGTATTCAAGCATATTCTCAAAATTCACTGGCTGCATCACGCAACCTTCTGACAAGCAATTTACCTGCTGTCACTGGGATTGTGGGTGTCACCAGGGCTACCTGTTGTGACGGGTCCTTCTGAGGCTGGGCACGGTAAAAAGAAGAGAATAAAGGGGCACAGATTGGATGGTCAAAAAGTCTGGGACGCAGCATGGAGTCGCAAGCAGATTGGGGGATTTTAGATGGCCTTGACGTTGATGATTAATGGGAGGGTGGATACTCAATTAAATTGTATTTGATTTTCTGAGAGGAACCAGAATTTTATTTTTTGCCTATCCATCACAAAAATAATGTTTGTACAGGTTTTCTCAACAATATTGGTTACAGAAAGTATTTTTAAGGTTGTCAAATCATCAAAAACTTAAATTATTTGCAAATCAATGAATTTAATTAATTGCCTATATTAATTTGGCTCAGAAAATTCCCACATTGTATTATTGTGGTACACTGGGAAAAAAAATCACTCAGAAATTGCTATTAAATTGAACAATTATTTAGAAAGAAACTGCAAGTAATACATTGAATTCAATATGGTATTTTTAAGTTTACAGTCTGAAATCTTATCCAGTAATCTTTGTTTTATTTACAGTTGTAGACAGGTAAAGCAATATAATTT
>NW_015515620.1:3959-5246 GCF_001515645.1 Sinocyclocheilus grahami | reverse complement strand
GTTAATGCATTAACATAGTAACAATGATAAATAGCTAGATGTGTTACAGAAGCTATTGTGTTAATGTTAGTTAAAGTAATACAACTGAACGTTGTTAGTTGTTAGCTCGGGTCCGTTAAACAATATGGTTACGAGGTGTGATGTTAATGTTCGGCGGTGGAGTTGAAGTGATAGGGGAGGTGTTTTTGCCAGCGGTGATGGTGATGAGTGTTGATGTGTTTCTGGTGGCTGACAGTCCCTTTCCTGAGTGTACCTGATTTTTGCGGATCTTGATGGCTTTGGTGGGATCTTTCTTGCAGTAGAAGTGGACATTGTTGATGGGGTTTTTCTCCTTCATTCCATAATCCATGTGAATGACATAGAGAACAAAAGAGGACAGTTTACAATATACCAGGATTATTTTAAACAGCACTCAGCTGATTCTTTAATTGCACACAGTTTTTGGAAGCTCATATTTATTGAGGGATCGATTCTTATTCATATTATTTCTCGTTCAGAAGAGGTATCGACGCCACGGCTGTAATCCACACTTGTGTGTGACGTGTGTTTCGATGCTGATTCGACAGCAGTATCACTGCAGTGATTGATGGGCAGACGGGACATCAGCACACCTCCTTTACTGACATGCGCTCGTTAAGAATGATCACGAACGGCCCGATTTCAAACCCTGCAAGTCCCTTTCATGAACACCATTTTAACATCTGCTTGCCTTCACAACAGTAAGCTTATAATAATGGTTTATAATTAGAGCTGTTGGGTTGAAGTGTCAGTCTTCATGACTTTGTAAACAGAAGGTTGTGTGAGTGACAGGAGCTGTGTTCGTTCTGACAGCTCATAGCTGCATTGTTAAAACTGAAGAAACCTGGTTGAAGCACAGCAAACGTACACTAACTACAAAGTCCTCGGCTATCAGGTTGGCGTCTGTGCCGCTGGGTTTTGAGCAGGCGACTTCCTTTGCCCAGTCCAGTAGCTTCTCCTGCAAGAGATCACAAACTTTAATCAGCAACTCCGTCACTTCGCACACACAATTCACACTTTCATCTTTCTTTAGCAACTGGTTCCACAATCTTTTTCTTAAGACAAAATTTGTATTTTCCAAGACCTTTCTCCTATCAAAGGGTCATGAGTAGCTCACCTAAAACTGACATTTCTGTCATTATTTACTCACTCTTATGTCATTCAAAACCCATGAGACATTTGTTCATCTTCAAAACACATGAAGATACTTGTAATGTTCTCTCATCATCTTGTGCATCCACTGAAGGTCATTATTTGTTCTTGCTCACC
>NW_015515620.1:0-583 GCF_001515645.1 Sinocyclocheilus grahami | reverse complement strand
AATGCAGAATGCTAGTGTTAGAGGCTCTTTTTTATAATAAATAAAAACAAAACAAGTAGATAGAATAGAAAAAGAATAGAGAACACTAGAGATAGAGGCTGTTTTTTAAGAAAACAAGTAGTTAGAATAGAAATAGAATAGAATGTTAGAAGTCATGTAACACGGAAAGGTGAGGCACCTGTGAGTTTGGTGTAGGCCTCCATGTCGTCTATAGCTGAAGAGATGCTGAAGATCCTCCCAGAAGAGCCCTGGATCTGAATATGAGGATCAGCTTTTACAAAAGCCTCCGTTATCCTGATACAAAACAACCAGGACAGAACACTTCAATCACACCGAAGCTGTGAACAGGACAATGTGTGGTTCAGGGAGGAGAATACACACATGGTCTCGATGATGTTGCCCACTTTGTGCTGATACGCCCGGCGATGGAGGCAGTTATGAGTGTGGAACATGTCGTAGAGATTGCCAACTTCCTGCCAACAGTAAAACAATCAACATAAAAAATCAGAACGGCTTTTATACTGCTTTGAAATTCTGCCTGATACAGAAACACTTCTGAACCAGGGCCCGTATTTAATCAAGC
>NW_015515619.1:4528-5248 GCF_001515645.1 Sinocyclocheilus grahami | reverse complement strand
CGAGATCCCAATTCGTCGGTCATCTGACGTGACGTCGAGAGTGACTGACTGAAATGGAACAAAAACTCCTAACCCTATGCTTTATTTATGCAAATATAAAACCACCGTGTACTGCCTATGATTTATACAGTTTTATACTATGTCAATTTATTTCTCAGCCTCTTGCTTGTTGTCTGAGATCATCTGTGTCTGTTCTCCCAAAGACAGACATTCTCAATTCTGACATGTTCAATAGTTCAACCTAATCCTAAATGAAAAAAGAACCATTATAGACAACATATCTCAACATGATAAATGTCAGGCAATCTGATGAGAAGCATGTCAGCACAGTCTTCTCATGTTAGCCCATCTAGACAGCATAACAATAATCTTTCATTCATTTGATTTTTTAATTTCTTTTTTGGCAGATACCCACAAGCCAAAGTAACAGAATGTCTTGTCTATTATACAAAATGTTTGATAACCGCAGATAACCACTGGTTAAGACTCCCATTTGCTTTTGAAATAAAATGATTGCTTTAAGCTCACAGGTGCCTGACTTCCACTGAATAAATTAATCATGATGCTAGAGTTGTGACATGTAATTTTTATAACTTAATTTATCAGCTGTTCCTGTTAGGCAATACAAAAACCTTTCATCCCTGAAGAAAGCAATGCTCCTTTGTAATATTTAGTAAATACAAGTTCATTACTTGATCTGAACTCATACTAATTATATAT
>NW_015515619.1:2527-3246 GCF_001515645.1 Sinocyclocheilus grahami | reverse complement strand
CAGGGCTGCGGCTCTCCAGGACCAACGTTCGCCACCCCTGCTATATACAGTAGGTGTTCAGGATCAGCGGATCCTGGGATTCCCTGATTATGCTTCAAAAGCCACTATATCACAAAAGATAACTGATAAATATCCAAGTGAAACGTTTCATGAATTTAAATCTAAACCTTTAACTGGAAGACATTTTTTAAGTAGCTAGATCAGTCACACTCCTTTTGTGTGTCTTTCCCGCTGTTATCCATCATGAAGGATGTGTTAGACACTTTGCCAAAAGTCTTGTCTTTGGACTCCTGCTGAAAGCTGAACACACTCCTCAGGTGAGACTGCACTTGTCATGAGAATGGCAGCAGCTGAGAGATTACTTTCCCGGAGATGTTGGAAGGCCTGCCGCTTTTCTGAATAGGCTGCCAGGCCATGTGAACAGCAAACAGGGGGCATCGTGGCCTCAGTGTGTGACAAAACCAGCTCTCCCCTCTCTAGGACCCCCATGGACCTGACTACAGCGATGTGCCAAACCATGCCTTCAGCATCTTTAGAAAGATTAATGACCATGTGCTCTAAAAAGACTCCCCAGCCTCCACCTGGGCTCCTTAAGCAACCCTGAGGGGTATTCAGTCAGAACTAGAAATGCTAAGTGGATGTGCTAGACTCTGTGGGGCTTAAATTTAGTCATAATTTATTGAAATTAAAAGCCAGCGTGAAGGTGATGAACTCTGATC
>NW_015515619.1:0-2451 GCF_001515645.1 Sinocyclocheilus grahami | reverse complement strand
TAATACATGGGTAAAAAGAAACATCACAAAGTCCATTTTAAATATAAGCACCCTCAAACGAAAGCAAGAGCACCCTCAGTCATTACTGTAATGATATAATATTATTGGCGAAACAGATTTAGCAAACGCTCCAATTAGTTTTTCAGTTTGAGCTCTGGAGAATGTGAAATGTTCCTATTAACAGCGTGTTTTTGCAGCGGTGAGAGTTGCAGCCAATCACAGACATGTTTGTTGATCTCTTGAACGCAATGGCCAATCAGAGATGTTTAAGTTAGAATCCACTCACCACTGCAAATGCCGGAGGTTTTGTTCAGTGCTGATTAATGCTTGCTCTCGAATCCTCTCTCATTAACAAACAACCACATGACGTACAGTATGTAAGAGATTCATTTTGTAGTGTAGACAACTTTATTGATTTTAAAGGAAAGTTGTGAGATCGCGAACTGAGATGAGTGACAGCATTTTAGTGATTGTTATGTGAGTGGTCTTTCGCACTTTCGATGCTCTATAGCTGTAATCCGTTTAATAAAAGTATTGTTTTTCATGCTGTTAAGAGGACTGACAGCCAATTACACGCTGCAAAGTTTTGCAAAGAAATTAGAAGAATCTTGAGATGAATTGTGAGATAAAAATTCACATTTACCTTTATATTTTTAATTCTGTGGTGGAAACAAAAAACATTCTGAGAATTCAGAGATAAAAGAAAGGCAAAATTGCAATTTTTTTCTCAGAATTGTGTTTATATCTTGCACTTCAACCGATACTTTCAAACTGGCAGGATAATTCTTTAACAAAGAACGCTGTCCTTATGAATGGCTGATTAAATCATTGACTCACCAGATTCTATCCAAAATTGTGAATCATTCAAGAATGAAACACCACTCTGTGTTATGGGAGATGCAGCTATTCTGCTTTGACTTGAAGTCTTGAAGACTTTTGACTTTCCATTGACGGAACAGAGCAAAATTAGACCAAACTGACAATGTTGTGTCTGAAAATTGTTAATAATGAACTTATTGTGTATTGAACTGTTGTATAAAATGAATATCACATTTACAGCCAAGCCACTTGTGAAAATAGCACTCTTGCTTAACTATATTATTTTAACACAAAAAACAAGAACTGATACAATTAAGGGCAATCCATATTTTGAATTTTGGGGCGCTTTTATTAATTGTGGTGGCATTTCTGACCTTGCATGATGCTATTTTATGCCATAATGAAAATCTTATAATGAAACTCTTACTAACCCAATTTGAATGGTAGTATATGTGCATCATATACCATCATACATAGCTCATTTAGAGTTTATGTAGAGTTTATGTATTAGATTTGTAAAATCTACAGTAAATATGCAAATATTATATCAAAGTCTGAGATGCATAGCACATAAAAAACACAGAGTTACAGATATTGAAACAAAAACTATGAAAATAAATCTGATCTCCCCCTAAACTTTTGCACTCTGGCGTAATCTTTGCAAACAACTTTTTGATAGTTTGGTTACTAAAAACATTTCATTCTTGTCTTTACCAAGACTCTAGATGATTTCCTCTTGCTTGACAGGTTATAGATTAAATAAAGACTTACCCAGAATTACACCGTGTACCATCTGTCAGTCTCCTGCTATTGTGTCCTCGTTTCAAACTTCTAATTTAGGTGTTGTCCACCTAGAGACCATGTTTGTTGATGCCATGCACTAATCCACACCTGTCCCACGCACAGATTAATTAAAGGATAGGAGTAATTGGTCCACTGTTGAGGATCCCAAATTTTGTGAGCTGTCAAACAACCAACATATTAAAAGGGAGCATCTACTGAGCATTTGGAACTGAAGCCCGTCTAACCAATAGTAATTATGTCATTTGGCTGATGCTACAACTGGCCTAGAATGAGAAACATTTATTGTGTTTATATGACATGATAAGTGCAATGATTTTTGGAATGAATTTTGTTTAACCTTTATATTCAGCTTAATTCAAGGAGGTCTATAATACCTTGAGTTATCCATTCCTATGGTGTAATTACAGCATCCCACCAGCAGGGACTAACCAGATCATGCTAACCATCTAACCCCTGGTCCTTTAGTGCTATCAGGCTGTGATTTACCCAAATTAAAGGATATGTTGCTGGACTTGGTTGTTGGTCTTGGAACAACATTCCTATGAACCGATCAGATTATAGGTTTGGTATTTGTCTGAAACATCTTTACCAACCAACCAACCAATCATTTCCCTTTTTTCTTTTTCTCCTTTTCTCCTCAAAAAATGTCTAGTTGTTGTTTTTTTTTCATTTAATATGTTGCATTTATATCTTTTTATACCTCCTCCTTTGCCCCTGCTTTACAAGTTTGATTAGATTTTATCTGTTATTTAGTGGTCGAGTTAAATGAAATTGATTATACGGTAATAATAATAATAATAATAATAATAATGATAATGATAATAATAA
>NW_015515618.1:3921-5252 GCF_001515645.1 Sinocyclocheilus grahami | reverse complement strand
TACCTTTTTTATTTTTTATTCAGTGGCAGAAACAGGCTTCCATAATCCCCTCCATTTTGCTACTAGAGTATTTTTCTTTTACCCTGGCACTAATTGGAGCTCATTCATATCCCAATATCAAAGTAACACCCACAGGTATGAGGTGTCTGTCAGACAAATAATTATCAGCACGGCCCGTTTTCCCCCAGACCCCACTGCCTGACTGACTGTGTAAACATGCCATTGACATTTGCCTAATTAAAGTGCATTCAATTACAGTGAAACAGTTAAAATGTGCCATAATGTTTATGGTCTCCGATTTTCTGTCAGATTCACTCTGCTCTAACAACATGTTATTGATCCATTCCCCAGCGTGCTGTGATTTCTTAGGTTACTTTGTGGGCAGGTTGATATGGTATCACACGAAGGCCGTTTGACTCATTTTAGCATGATTTACAAACGGCTCCATTCACTGTGCTTGCAATTCCCTTGAGAACTAATACCTTATGTACTCCGACTAATCACAGACTAACCAAAAACCCTAGAGATCCCTCAGCTGCTTGTTTGTATGATACACGCAGATGAGACTGGAAGAACAAGGCCATGACGTTCCAAGTGCAGTGACATGTAAAGTGATGATACAAACACAAGTCATTGGTAACGCTTTGTAATATCTCTCATTAATAGGTCATTATTTATAGGCCATTTCATTAAGATGCATTTAACAAATGTTATATGATGTTTAATTGATCAATAGTTAACGTACAGTCAAATATTATTAGTAAATGGTTCCCCAACGATTGTTGTTTTAATTCATTTTTTCTTTTCAAGAAGAGTCTGAACATATCAGATACATTCAAACTTGTGCCATGTGTACAAAAGAGCAAAATGTTGGAGCATGTTCACATTTGTTATCTAATGCAATGAGATTCATACAATTTTAAGTGCCCAAAAGGGTGCAAATTCTTAATGTAGCCACTGCACAAGCCATTTCTGATTATTTGATTGTAAATAATGTTCTGTAGCGCATATTATAATAATGTTTGTTAGTGGAAGGTATTATAAAGTGTTACCAAAGTATGAAATGTCAGAAAGTTACTGACAAAAGACAGTATTAGTAGAAAGCATCTCACCATGTAGATTCCTCCAAACAAAGCCATGAATTTGCTCAACAGAGCAGCACACAGACTGGCAACATGAACAAATGGTCCCTAGAGGATGCAAGAGGAGATAGAAATAACAGATGTGATCACAGGGCGAAGGCTTGAAGTATTTTAGCATTAGAACGCTTATCTAGGATCAGATAGCCCCTCTCATGCACCTCTTTGCCCAGAGGCATGCCACTTCCAAGG
>NW_015515618.1:2563-3900 GCF_001515645.1 Sinocyclocheilus grahami | reverse complement strand
GCCAATCACTTTGGCGACGAAGGTTTTGAAAGTGAGGTACTCTTTCAGCACCACACCTCGGAGAATGGTCTTCATCTCTGGGATCCCAGAGCCTAGAGGAAGAAAAGACGAAGGGGGTTACAAAGAGATCTGAGAACATGTAAAGGCCATTTGGCTTAAATTGATTACGTGAGCATGCGTGAGTGTGTGTGCATATCTCACCCACTGCCTGTGGCGCCAGTATCTGCGTGAAGCCGGCGGAGAAGGTGATGAGAACCACTGGGTAAGTGACCCAGGCCAGGTACTGCAGCAACATGTTACTGTGCAGACCACCATACATCCACTTCTGTGCTGCAGACACGACACACACACCATATAATTACATCTCTATAGAGGAATAAGATGTGTTCTAATCTGTGTACTTATGCGCTATTCTATGCCATTTGTAGTATAAATAGTGTGAGTAGTGTGTTCATATTGAAAATTGCAAAAGGAAAAAGCACACTTCATATACCCAGATGGTGCACTTATTGAACCAAAAAAAATTTACTTAATGTACTCAACATGCACTCAACTGTCTAAAATGCATACACTAGATGGTATGAATATAGTACATAGTAAAATTGCATAATGTATGGTCATTTGGTACAGCTATAGACTATTCATGTACATTCCACGCGACATTGCAAGACCATGGTGTGGAGTCTTCATTTCATGTGAACATATCTGTCTTAACATATTTAAAAGTACTATTTGTCATTTTTGTACATTTCTGAGGTGTTTTTATATGTGGAAAGTACTTGATGTCGCTTAATGCTGCAATGCTAAAAAAACTGCCCTTGATATGTACAAAGACAATTCTGTGCCTTTTTGTTAATTGACTGAACTGCCACACCCCAGTCCTTGTAAATAAACTGACTTTTGTAAAAAGAGGTCAGTGAGTTAGCGCCAATTCGTTCAGGCATTAATGTACCTCCCATCCCAGAATACACATGATGACGATATCCCACTGAAAAAAAAACAATACTTGACTGATTAAATAACACCATCTGTACTTTCATGGAACCCTGTCAAGCAGAACATTGTCCTTTTCTTTCTTTTCATTATTTTCTCTCTCTCACCTTGCTGGCAGAAGGCAATAGTGTAGTCCATGGCCCAGCTGACCAATGCCATGAGAAGCCCCAGGAGGATGAGAAAGATCCAGTCTTCACCCACACGGGAAATCAAGAACTTCTTGCACCGTGACGTACAGACTGCAAACAGACATTGTAGAAATAATTCACCAAAAACATGACAATTCTGTCATCATTTACTCACCCTAATGTCATTGCAAACCTGTATTACTTTTTTTTTTTTTT
>NW_015515618.1:2281-2509 GCF_001515645.1 Sinocyclocheilus grahami | reverse complement strand
TTTAAAATGTAACTTATTCCTGTGATGGCAAAGCTGAATTTTCAGTGTTACATGATCCTTCAGAAATCATTCTAACATGTTGATTTGGTGCTCTAAAAACATTTCTTATTATTATCAATGTTCTGTATCAATGACAGTTGTGTACTTAATAGTTTATGTATATACAGTGGGTACGGAAAGTACTTTCAGACCCCCTTAAATTTTTCACTCTTTGTTATATTGCAGCCA
>NW_015515618.1:0-376 GCF_001515645.1 Sinocyclocheilus grahami | reverse complement strand
TTTTTAATGACCTGGGGGTGAGTGAATGTAGCCATCATTTTCATTTTTGAGTGATCTAATCCATTAAGCACCTAAAACATCCACCATTTCCCTCTTCCTTGTAGGTCAGTCTGTGTTCATAGATACAGGCTGTATGAATAGGAAATGAACAACCCAAAGCAATTACCCGAACCCAGCAGTAGGTGCACAGTATGCTTTAATGACGTGAACAATTGCTCATAAAAGAGCTCGTTTTCCCCTGGAATCCCATGTTTCCAGACTCATGAGAAAACTGAGAGTGTGAACAATTGCACTGTTGCACAGGTGGACAGGGTTGCGGAGACCCAGACAGGAAATGGCTTGTGTGTGTGAAGATAAGACGCATCTGAAAGACAGC
>NW_015515617.1:4595-5252 GCF_001515645.1 Sinocyclocheilus grahami | reverse complement strand
AAGCTAAAACAAAGTGACAGGCGATATTGTGTCTAAAATCTGAGTTACTCAATATTAACGACTTGTTGTATAAAAGCAATATCACCCGAGCTGTACCAGACCATTCTGGCCCAGTGGATGTATATTCAATATAAATGTTATAGCCATACCTGTTGATGCATTTCTACTCTCTCACAGCCAATATGCGGTTACACCAGCAGGTAAAGGGTGGGCTGCACACAGTGTCCACCGACAGGCCCTCAGGAGGAATAAGAACAAATCCTTTCTCTATCTGCTACCATTCTTTTTCCCATTCTTTCAGTTATACGGTAACAAAGGCGACAGGGCAGTGTCGTCAGCCCACTCGCTCTGAAAGACCACAAGAAAAAGGTCACCTGAAACACGAAGACTGCTGGCCAAAGAGATCGCATGGATGAAGCAATGCGCTCACTCCCCTGGGGGGGACGGGTGGGAGATAGAGGGAAAATGAGAAATAGACAGAGCGAGCGGAGTGTAACGGTGTATATGTGTGTGTGTTTTTTCCTACTGTAAGTAGCCTAACAGACCCTTTGGATTCACTCTATGCTCTAATGACCAGTCACAAGGCAGCGGCCACGCTAAGCCAGAGTCTTCCTGTAGCAGACTGTTCCTAATTAACAGATGCAGCGAGTGGAAAGC
>NW_015515617.1:0-562 GCF_001515645.1 Sinocyclocheilus grahami | reverse complement strand
GTTTGCGAGCGGGCAAGTCTACACGAGCAAACGCAGTCTTGATGTGCGCGTAATGAAGATGAATCTGTCAAGGTCTGGCTTGGTCAGGCCACGCGACGTGGCAGTCTGCCAGTCTGAGCCATCCCATGTCTCCCGTTAAAGTGCAGGTACCATGCAAACGGAGACCCGCCGATTCATTTCATTATTATGTCTTCACCATCCATTGTTGCAGGCACACAAGATTAATGTCAGGGTGACTATTGCACAGCTTATTTATACATGGTAAATTAAGATGCTGCCGCAATGTGCTCTAGCATAGATGTTTACAAAACATCTCTAATTTAAATTAAGTGAGTGTCAAGCAAAAGAAGTGAGACAGAGAGAGAATGACAGTGACAAAGCGGAAGAGAGAGACAGTTTACCGACTCAATGAGCAGTAAATTTACTCACGGGCCTCCAGTGGAGATACCAGCAGGGCCGTCACTACAATTCATGGGGGATGATGAGACAAAAAGTTTATAGGTGGGCCTCCTTTCCCATGGACCAATTAGTAGACTGCAGAGGAACTTTTGGTGGGCCCCTC
>NW_015515616.1:4297-5252 GCF_001515645.1 Sinocyclocheilus grahami | reverse complement strand
TTTTTTTTTGCACAACTCAATTTAATAACTCACAACTCGATCATCCATTCTCCCGTCAGGATATCCTCCCAGTTTCCATCTGTGATTACTCTTAAATTGCCCGGTTTGGCCGATGCGGGCAGCTGCATCACACATGTTGCAATAATCGCAGAAAACACACACGCGCCGGCTGTCATCCCGACTCTGCGTGTGTAAGTGCACGCCATGTTTCAGCACCCACTTCCGCTTCCGCTTCCGCCTCGACTCTGACGCGCCGCTTCATTGACGTCATGTCCTATAACGGTTGACAAAGTTTAAAAACTATTTCACCCATTGCCAGATAAATGATTATAACAACATATGATTAATGAATTTTATATTGTATATGTGGCCCATTGTATTTATATTACAGTCTATTAAATTAGTACTGTTTGTCTTGTTTAGGTATTTGTTCTAGCTTAAGCACATGATGTGTTGAAATTATAAACATATTCTATGTATATAATTCAATAAGTGTTTTTAAATTTACATGTATTTAATTTATGTTTGAGTAATGTTTTAAAGTTCAAAACTTCTGATTTAACATTCAGAATTTGCATCGAAATCAAATGTTTTTGATACATATTTACTGAAATACTTGGACAAAAAAACAGAACACAAGGTGGCGCTATGAGCTCTTTTAAAAGCACATAACCTGCAATAATTTTACTGCACTGTTTGTGATTGAAACTTGAATTTATGAATCCATTAGGAGAATATACAAATCACAAAGAAGGTAGCTGGAAATTAAGTGTGTACAGTGAAAAGCTGTTTAAGAAGAGAAAATGTAGCCTACTTATAAAATATATGTTATATATTTGCTAAATATTTATCCCCTTAGCTGTCTACTCTGTTCATTTGTTCTTCCTAAAGCAACCTGGGCAAGCCAAGGTTTTGAACGATTATGCAGATAGATTTTGAGATTTTGTGTGTGTGT
>NW_015515616.1:0-514 GCF_001515645.1 Sinocyclocheilus grahami | reverse complement strand
AAAAAAAAAAAAACTAATAAAAATGACAAAATTACTAAAACTTTCCAAATATTTCAAAATATTAACAAAAAGTATATCAACAATTATAAACACAGTTTCATGCAGTCTTAGACAATATTTTAAAGAAATAATATGTGTGTGCAGTGCAGGCATGTTGGTTGCATTTGAGTTGGCTTTGCACACATTTGTATAATTTTTCCATAGACATTAATTCTCTCATAATTTTCTTGGATTCATTTGTTTTTAAGATCAAGATCTAAGCATCTCCTTGAAGACTGACATGCAAATATCACTGACTCTCAACTCTGAGAACCTCAGTAATATACTGGCCCCAGTTTAGAGCCTTCTCTGTGACCCAATTACTGTCATAAGAATAAAAATGATTAAGCAATTAATTTCCCCCCACCAAGCCTCTCTCACACTGATACTCACGAGAGTGGCACATGGACAAAATTCACATGGCTCTCAATCACGGCCTTGTAACACACACACACACACACACACACACACACAC
>NW_015515615.1:4153-5252 GCF_001515645.1 Sinocyclocheilus grahami | reverse complement strand
GGCTGGGACAGCCGGTATAGGTACCCCTCCAGCTGGGTCTCAGTCAGTCGTCTGGATTTGTTCCTGATGCCCAAATTCTTGCCACAAAATAGACTTCGAACCAACTATATGCACATGACAGATATAAGTTGCAGAGAATCAACTGTCACCACTTCTGAAATGTCACCATTAGACTCAAATTCAAAGGACAGGAAGTTACCCAGAGCTCATCTTTAGTGTTTCCAGTTACAAGTAATAGCATTGTCAAAACAGAAATGACCATAAACTGTTAACCACAGAGTTAATGGTTAAAGGTGCTCACGCTACCTTAAAATCTTCAAGAGACAAAACTATTTCAGGCAGCATTGGTAACTGGAAGAAACATGCATGTCCTGAGCGCAACAGCTGAGAGGGTCTTCTCAGAACGGCGTCTGGGTTTTACAGAAATGAGTATCAGTTGTCTGCACCCACATACGTTTCCGTTCAGAATCAGAGTTGTGTTGAAAACAGAAATGAAATGATGCCCTGTCTGGAAATTGTCAGTGTACACTTACCCAACCATGAGGCGGGATGAGGAGCGTTCATGACAATGAGACGTTGCACCATGTCTGGCCTTTCCAGTGCAAAATGCCATGCCAGCATCCCACCCCAGTCGTGCCCCACCAATATACAACTTGTGTGACCTGTAATTAAACACATGACATTCCAGTGGTTTATTGACTAAGGCAAAACTGGTTCACATTCAGCCGTGGCCCGTCTGTATGGGCAGTGTCCCACCTGAAAGGAAAGTAATTGCAAAAGCATAAACAATAAAAGATAATAATAATAATAAAGCAAACCAAAAATAGCCTGTAAATAGCTTGTTTGTTTCTGTGTAGTAAATAACCCAGCACTCGACATAGCTTTGTTTTACCTTCCTGAATTTTTCCACAACTCGTAAAATTCGAAAATCAATATTCACTCACAATAAATACTACATTAAAAGGATAGTCCAGCCAAAAATGAAAATTCTCATCATTCATCAGTATGAGTTTCTTTCTTCTGTTAAGCACAGACAAAAACATTTAGAAGAAAAATACTACTTTCCTATTACTTGTTTCACTTCTGTTTCAGTTTTTTT
>NW_015515615.1:0-552 GCF_001515645.1 Sinocyclocheilus grahami | reverse complement strand
TAGAACGAACACAGATCACGCAGAAAAAATGATTTACTTTCAAACTAATCTGACTATTTGTAGATTTCATAAAGTTACAAAGAAGCGGCAAGTAACACATTTAATTAAAGTGACATTTTTTAAGTCGAAAGACTGAAATAGTGTTTGTCTTACTCCAATAGACTAATCGTTTTATTTACATCTTCGACAGTGTATAATTACCTTCTACATATAACTTTGTTAAATGTTTTTAAAGGCATCAGATAAATAATTGATCATATTCTTCATTATAAATCCTCTCACCCTGCCCTTCAGATACGCATGGTCACCAAGTGCAGGGTCTTTTAGGCAGTCTGGGGGTCTCTTTCGAGCGGTCCATTGAAAGGTTCCATATGGATCCCTAAATCCAGTCCAGGCAATTCGGATCAGAACCAAACACGCGGTGATTCCAGCTGTGCCGTACACGAGAATGTAATATACTAAAGAGAGAATCCTTAAGCTTAGTCGTGTTGGTAATAAAAGCAGGTGCATTAAAGAATTGCTCATGACTGTAGTAATTTTGATAATCAGAGA
>NW_015515614.1:4437-5252 GCF_001515645.1 Sinocyclocheilus grahami | reverse complement strand
AGTTGCAAATTACACCACTTAGCATTTTTGGATGCAGCCAGCATGTTTTTCTCTAGACTACTCTTTCTGTATTGACAAAGCAACTGGAAATCATTAATTTTGGTGACAATAAGGTGTAGACAGCGAAGCTCAGCAGTGAAATCAAGACTGTTGTACTGCCTACTACATACTATCTGGTGTATACTGCATTTATTGTCCTTTGTTTTGAAAATGAATACGGGAATTTGTCTTTTTTATTCCAGTTTTGTATTTAAAATCAATATTTAGTCAAATATGACTCACAAACGACCTTAAAATTGTGTTTGATATTGTGCTGTGTTATGCTGTGACTCTTTTTCACCACTTGGTGTCGCCATAGACAAAGGCAAGGCTGTGTCCTGGAATACAGATTTTAGTATTGAAGTTGGGTGAAATTATGTCAAGATGCATGTTAAGCTCTGAATCATGTCAAATGTGAAAAGTAATGGTAACTAAACATGATATCGCTTCCCCAGTAAAGTAGTGAAAATGTCCATTTCAATTCAAAAGGTTTCTCAGACTTGGCTGTCTCAGTCATATGGTAATAGAGATCAAGATATCGGTCATATTATGTGATTTGTCACCCTGACTAAGCCTTTATTTTAGAAAAAAATGAAGGTCCTGACAGTTATCAATTTAGGAAAGCTTTGCACTTCCTTATGACGTGAATTTGGAAGCATCATTACAGACACAACATCTCACACTTTTTGTGAAAGTGTTGAAATCGTCACAGTGTCTGGCTATAAGTTGCCTGCAAAGTGTTTGTGACAATTGCTGAACCGACACCTTCTGTAATG
>NW_015515614.1:2015-3504 GCF_001515645.1 Sinocyclocheilus grahami | reverse complement strand
TTTTTTTGTTAAATATAAAATGCATTAAATCATTGGAATATTGGATAGGATTTATTATGGTCTCTTTTTCTCAGATGAAACATTTAAATTCCCTTCACAGAAACAATAAATGATAATTGATATATGCAATCCAAGTCTTTTGGATTGGACTTCAGACTTTGTTTTTATAGTGTATTTTAGGAAGGAGAGCAGAAGTTCATGTCTGTATTATTGCTATCATATCAAGAGCCCAGAAGGCCAGGAGACAGAGATGTCACCAGTCTCTCTTGTCTAATGCTGGGCTTTGTCCTCTGTCCACTCTACTTTCAGATGCTCTCCGCTTTCTAAGAATGCAGGCAGAGCTGCCGTCTCTCTCAGCTCCAGATACTGTTGAATTGCTCCGATTCGCTGAATTCATCACACAGTGGCTGGAGATTAACAAAACTCATTTCATGACCAGCATACACTGTATCCATGTGAATGACATTAGAAACAACAAGAGGGAAAAACAAAAAGAAGCCTCAATTTTGTATATTGCTGTGATAAATAGTAATGTAATAGCTGAGAGGTTGGTGATGGATGCCACCACTAAAGCCGTGTAAAGCGAGGATGAGCAGTCTGGTAATGCACAATGACAGTCGCATTAATGTAAACCTCACAATCCGCTAAATTCCATTATTCCTTTGCCCCATTAGCCAGCCGGGGGTTTTGTTTTGTGGTGGCCCGCGTGCATTACCTCTCTCTCTTGTTTTCTCTCCTTCTGTCTCTCTCACATCAAATGTACCGTGCTGTAGTAGATGCCATATTAATCTCCCACTTGGCAGCTACAAAGTCTGCACCGAGCGCTTTTAATAAAAACACAACTCTGATCCTGCATTTGAAAAAGCTACTAATTGTCCAAAAGAGCAATCATCCTCTGTGGGCTTATCTGCTTAAGACACATGGATTATGCCCAGTAATGTGATAAAGGACGTTTCTGTAATTTAACACACATAGAGATGCACATTCAGGGCTTAATTCTTAAAACAAAAAGCTAGAATAAAAGGCCGTAGGATTTGGGCGCCAATCAAGATATTTCCGCCCTTGTGATGTGATACGCCACTCCCCAGCTTTGGTTTCACAGATCTCCGGATTTCCACCAGTTTATTACAGTGTCGGTATGAGAATGACGTGATTAAGACTTAATTTGATTTAGGTCTGTATCGTTATTACAGCTCAATCAAATGGTCATTGTAGGTGCTAAATATCGGCCTCGGACGGTTAGTCACAGAAATGGTGTTTATTTGAGGAGCACGTTTATGGAATACATGGTAGCTTTTGTTTTGTGGTCTAGTTGTTGGCTCACCCTCCATCCTTCATGTGAAGTCTGTTTCTCTCAGTTTGCATTGATTTGTCCTACAGTGTGAACAAATCTCTCTTTGTTTGTGCCCCATTGTACTTTGACGTCCCGCAACCACATTTTTGACCCCAAATGGCATTGAGTTGATCAGCAATTCTGATTTTTCCTACA
>NW_015515614.1:0-734 GCF_001515645.1 Sinocyclocheilus grahami | reverse complement strand
GGAGCTCTTCTCCGTGAGGCATGGACCTGTGCGAGCTGCTAGGATTCTGTCTGCTCCTTATATCAGTGAGTATCATACACCCCAAAAGCCTTGGCTTCGCTCATTCTGCAGAGCCACATAAGTGCATGACTTTTATCATATAGTGGCCCCAACAAAATGTTTTTGAAATCTAACAAAAAAATGTAATACTGCATAGGCCTAGCAATATGCAAATCTTGGCATACATTACCATTCAAAAGATTTTTTTTTCAAGAAATTAATACATTCATTAACCAAGGATGCATTACATTGATCAAAAGTAACAGTAAAGACTTGTTTCAAATAAAAGCTGTTCTGTTTAACTTTTTAATTCGCCAATGAATCCTAAAAAAGGTATAACGGTTTCCACAAAAATATTAAAAAGCACTATGCTGTTTTTCAATTTTGAAAAAAAATTGAATTTCTGGATGATCATGTGACACTGGAGTATTGGCTGCTGAAAATGAATCTTTGCCATCACAGGATGATAATAAATTACATTAATTTACATCACAATTTTACAAAAAAAAGTTTTACATTTACATTGCAATATTTCATAATATTACTGTATTTCTTATACTGTATTACTGTATTTCATAATATTACTTATTTCTGATTAAATAAATGCAGCATTAGGTAACATAAGTAACCTCTTTGAAACACACACGCACACACACACACACACACACAAAAACCGAAACTTACAGATCCCAAAC
>NW_015515613.1:22362-22648 GCF_001515645.1 Sinocyclocheilus grahami | reverse complement strand
AAATGTCAGTGATGCAGATTCAGTATTTATGTGAGATTTTGTATCTGTGTAGTTTTATTTAAGCGTATTTATTGATATTGACGGTTTCACGAAGAACCTTTAACATACATGGAATATTTCCATTGCACAGAAATATATTTAATAGTGAAAACATTCTTTACACTTAGAAAGAAGTGGTTATTTTAAGCATTGTTGACTGGAAGGTTTTTTTAGGGAACCGATTTTGTGTCATCACTGCTTCCAGTTATTGTTGGTGCATGGGTTACAAACACAATTTCGAGCCCAG
>NW_015515613.1:20095-20517 GCF_001515645.1 Sinocyclocheilus grahami | reverse complement strand
TTCAGAATTGTGATTTGTTTTGCACTTCTCGGCCACCGTAGGAATTGTGTTCTCAAAATTTAGTACTGCATAAATTTGGGGGGTGTTTAATGAGACAAGCTGTTAAAAACAATACATCTTTGAATACTGAGGTGGTTCTTTTTTTACAGAGATGACGCTTATAAAGCCACTAAATGCTGATAAACTTTTTCTTTGTGTGTTTTTGGCAGAATGAGGCTGCAGTTATGCTGTAATGCCACAGGATCATTATTCCTCACCAAACGAAACACAGCTGTCAATCAGATCATCCCGTATGAGACCAGCAAAATAAAAACATACAAAATGAATGAAGTAATTCACAGCATGCTGCCTGAGGTGTGTCTGTGTGAGACAATCACACGTTTACAACGCTTTAACTCTTTAAGCATGTTTCTGTGATAGTT
>NW_015515613.1:4709-5252 GCF_001515645.1 Sinocyclocheilus grahami | reverse complement strand
CCCCTCAGTCACACACACACACACACACACACACACACACACACACTCGTTCATTTGGTTCTCTGATGGCATTGGCGTTTCTCCGGTGGATCCTCAGGGTCCTGATGGTCCTGATCGTCTTTCAGGGTGTGTTTGTGATGTTTTATTACACACTCAACACACACTCATCCAGGTGAGCATTTACATTTAATTCATTATTTTGAATTTAAATCAGGCTCTCAGTGTTCCTCAAGTCTAACTGTTATAAAAATACATAAGTGATTTATTATTTGTCGCCTACATTATTTCCATTAATGATATTGTGTGCTTGCTGTCATAAAGTTGCTCAGATGTTTTCGGTGGGGTTTTATGGTTACAATGTGTTTTAAATGTAATTTTTAGGTCGAAACGTCATACTGCTAACACAGAAATGTTTTAGATGTAATATAGATTGATTTGTTCAGGACTGGAGGTCAGAGATAAGATTGTTCAGCAGTGCATCGTAAAGTTTGTACGCAGGTGTTTCGTTCTCTAGAGCTCTGCTTCATTTCTGGAGTCCTTCGG
>NW_015515613.1:2609-3036 GCF_001515645.1 Sinocyclocheilus grahami | reverse complement strand
TAAAAGAGCTTTGACTGGATAAAACACTCTAAACTCTCAATCAGAAGACATGAGGAGATTGAGTGTGGCAGCAAAGATTGATCATGTGGATTATTTAGAGGCTTAGAAATTCAATCAATTTCAAATATGATACAGTGGCATTGAAAACTCTGTGTTTTCTTTCAGAGATGGGATGGACACGCTTCAGCTGCTGCGCTGCGCTCAACTCAGACGCAAGTTTTCCATTATTAAACCGGCCAAAAGGTGCGTGAGAATCAAGATCAAGCAGCATTCTTTCTGTTTCAGAGCATTGAAAGTGTTTGTTTCCTTCTCAGTTTAAAGCTGGAGAGCTTCACACAGGAGCTGTCAGATTTCATAAGCTGCCCGTACAAATCAAACACAACCGAGCGCGAGCTGAACAGGTTTGTGTGCCTTTATTATTTTTTTT
>NW_015515613.1:0-340 GCF_001515645.1 Sinocyclocheilus grahami | reverse complement strand
TGATTGATGAATGATTCTGACTTACCACTGTTGTTTGATGAACTCCTGAAAAAATGGAGCGACAGAGAAAAGAATCGAAGCGAGAGAAAAAAGAAAACAGTAATAGACGCGTATAAAAACGCGAATGACAAGCTAACGAATGCTAACGTGCTGCACTCGCGGTTTAAATTAAAAGCATTCGTTATACAGGAACCCTCAAAATCAGGTTTGTCTGATTTGTCTTTGTGTTTTCTGACTTGTTATAATGTTTTCGTGTTTTCTGATTTGTTATTTTGTTTTTTAGATTTTCATTTGTGTTTGTAATTTATTTTGTTTTCAGAATTGTGATTTGTTTTGCACT
>NW_015515612.1:4775-5254 GCF_001515645.1 Sinocyclocheilus grahami | reverse complement strand
TCAATACATGTCGATATTATACAAGTAAATAGAAAAGACTGGCATGTATTAAAAAAAATTATTACAAAACATATATACCGTACAGAATTGTTTATATACATGTTGTTTTAATAAAGGTGCATATATAAAGAAAATGCATATTGTTGAGATATGGCTGCTACATATAATATCATATAAAAATCATCATGCAGATATTATTAACATACTGTATGTATACAATTTTGCTATGGGGATTTTATATACTATATGTTATAAACGTTTATCTTCATCTACCCAGATGGGCATCGGAAGCAACAAAAATGTGGGAGGGTCCAACATAGTGTAAGTGCAACCGTTGTTACCTGCTGTACGTAAGTGTTAGTAGACTGTCAAGACTGTGAGAGGCTCCTGAGGCAGGTTGCTGTAGATTTGTCCTGCTGGGGATACAGGCTCTTACTTAGAGCTTAAGGGTGTGTGTGTGTGCGTACATGTGTGTGTGT
>NW_015515612.1:0-625 GCF_001515645.1 Sinocyclocheilus grahami | reverse complement strand
ATATTCACAAAGACATGGAAATTAATGCAAATGCAATGTTTATAGCATAAGTCTACAATAACAAAGTGCTTGTTCAAATTTCATGTAAATGTGTTGTATAGTGTTGCATTAAACTTTTTAATAAGGGCGTTGACTAAAATATGGATTTGGCTTGAACAAGTTTCAACTTGAAACATGAAACAACAACTGGCTTCCTCCATATTTTACAGCTAACTATCCTATCAAAGACAAAACAGACCGTAAATTAGGTCTCAAGCTCAGTGCTTTAGGAGTGTGAATGTGCCAAAAAGCTACAAGACCCAGTACTATAGAAAACAGTCTTACCCTTACCACTGCCAGGCTAACACCACCTCATTTCACTTGAAACTCAAATGAATTTACCATATACCATATACTGAGTACTGACAAATACCATACCATCATGGTACACTCTTAAAAAATAAAACCCCCAAAATAAAACCTTCAATGAAAGTTCATAAAAAAAGAACAATTTAGTTTTTTAGGGCATGTGTAGACTTGCAGGTTTGGTTCGATTAAAAATTAACTCTGGTGCAATAGTAATAGTGCGGTAAGTGTGAACACTGCCATTCAAATCTTGGTGCACAGCAAACATCCCCTGAAATGT
>NW_015515611.1:4846-5254 GCF_001515645.1 Sinocyclocheilus grahami | reverse complement strand
AAAAAAAAAAAAAGTGATACAAAAAAACAACAATTTATACACATTTAAAACGTACAAAAAGAAAGCAAGAGAATATACACAAAGCCAAATTTAAAAAGAAAAAGTTCTCACCATTTAGGTTCATATGGAGTTATGAAGTGTTGGGACACATTTAGAACTATGAACATAACAAATTCGCAAGCACAGTATGCTGGATACTGAGTACCACTTCCTATACAAACTACCAGAAGTACCGTTCAACAAGCTTTGGCGACGTCACAGACAAACGCAGTCAAAAGCAGAGAGAGTGATGAGTGAAGGAAGAGGAAACACACCGGTTGGTCCCTCACCTGGGCATGCAGGGCGGCGGCGGCAGCAGCAGCGGCGGGGTAGGTGAAGGCGGCGTGAGGCAGGCCTGGGGTCAGTTCA
>NW_015515611.1:2756-3570 GCF_001515645.1 Sinocyclocheilus grahami | reverse complement strand
TTTTTTTTTTTTTTTAAGTTTACAAGGAGACAATAACAGTACGGTCTTCAAAAACTTGCAATTTGAAACCGGTTTTCAAAGGTTCGTATTTCCCTCAAAACAGCACCGCCGTGTACATAAATGACCAAAATGCATAAAGTTTTGTTTTTAAGTTGAAAACGATGTGCAAATGCACCCTAAAACACATATGGACTGTTAGCAGTGGCTTATTGCAAATGAACTAAGATGGGCAGAACCAGTGTCATTTGGTGTGGGCGGGGCATAAGCCCAGGGTTTTACTCACATGGGTCTCGAGCGATGAAGTGCGCACCTAGAGCTGGGTGCAGGTTGGAAGGGTTTGGCGTGGCCATCAGTTTACTCTTTGCCATCTTTGTGTTGGCTTTAGCAAACTCCAGACGCAGCGTTTGAGGGCTCTCTGGGTCAAAGCGGATACCCTGAGAATAGATGAGATGGAGTGTTGACTTTTTCAACTGAACAGAGTCTAATCATTCTTCATACAATGCACATCAATCAGCAGGTCCTTAAACAGAACAGCAGCACAAGTGCACTTATTCCCAAAGTATCCCACAGCACTGAAAACACATGACGTCATGGAACTTTTCTTAGGGATGAAGTGAAACTTCCCCACGTAGAGAGGACAGCAGCATCTGAGTCAGACTTAAGAGCGAAGTTTGGAGGACATAAAGCACAGACAGTCCTATGAATAATTAAAAGCTGCCATCACTTCAGCTTACTGACGGACCAGCGGTTACTTACGTTCAATGCATTCTTGGCCGCTTCAGCCCCAGACCGGCTGTCAAACGTGACAAACCCC
>NW_015515611.1:612-2482 GCF_001515645.1 Sinocyclocheilus grahami | reverse complement strand
ACACACACATTTATGCAAAACAAAGTGACAAACAACCCATGAATGTACATTCATACAAATTTATAACTTTGGGTTTTATCAGAAATTTCCAGGTACATTTTTTGGTAAAGTTAAACTGGACATTTGTTCGATTAATCCATGTGTGTGGTCTTTAAATCGGGAGAAATAATAAATATCCCACTGACAGGAAATAAGTTTCAACTTTACCTGTTTTGAGGTCAGCTTTATGAGAGATCCTTCATATCCCTATTTAATAAAAGACAAATTAAAAAATAAATCTGAAGAAAAATTCAACTAATCAATTCTTAATCTAATCACCATATCCAAAAAAGGTGGACTAACAAAACTCCCAGCTTTTTTCTTTCGGCTGATGTCTCTTACCTTGAAGGGTCTGAACAGCAGGTAAAGCTCACGTGGTTTGATGTCAACAGGCAGCCCGCTGACAAACAATGTTCGTACCTAGAACAGGGAAATGCCTAAATGACATCAGCACACAAACGACTGACAGATGTCAAAAAAGCAGTGACCTCTGACCTATGAGTGCCATGTATGGTCTGATAAAAGTGCACCTGAAAAGGAGAAATAGGAATCATTTAGAACTACCTTTGATTGTCTCGGTCACTTCCTACTGTGTCAGAATCTCCCCGTTTGTCTGCAAAATTTGCTATTGGAGACTGAATGTGTTCAGATCAAATCATGAGATTGTGTTAGTTTAGTGAGCAGAAGTGTGTGCGTGGTGATCAGGTGTGTGTGTGACCCTAAGCATGGATGCAGAAACTATTTATTATTGCTCCAATGTGAGTGGAAGGTAGAAAATCTCATTAACTCGACAAATTAATAGGATGGATCAAATGATATTACAGTGAAAAGAGCAAACGGCGATCAAATAAAGAATAAAATAATCATTGAAGTATGAACACATGAAACTGGCACTCGACCTCAGAATTCCAGAACACATTTTATCCAGCAAAGAATCTCAGATTCTAGAGTTACTCAAAAAGCAGCGAGCATTTAAAAACAGATGTAGCAACTCTATACAGATCTAGTGGGGAGAAGAGAAAGATTGGAGGAAGGACACAGTGTGCTATGACCTTTTACGGAAAAGAGAGAGAGCGAGAGAAAGGACTTCGGTTCAGCCTGACCCATCACAATCTCCAAACGCTTCAGAGGTGAACAACCGGAATCCGAAATCTCACAAAAAATAAAAATAAACATCCAGCTCACATTTTACCAGAGAACCAATTGAAAATCTTTTAATTTTATTTTTTTTTAAACTGTTTTTGCATTAAAATATTAAGAATTCTCAAATTGTTTGGGGAGTTCTTTCGTTCTATAACTTATTTTATTTTCAAAACCGAATCTCAGTGACGTCAATGAATTACAGCAATTTCTCTCTTAGAGTTAGTGGATATTAAAATTATTATAACATTCTCTTTTGTAACACCTATTATACCAGAGCAGATTGTCAATAAAAAGGTACTTTGTCTGGCAGAGTAAAAAACAAACAAAAAAAACAGTAGCAGCAACAATAATATTTAATAGCCCTGCATTATTTAATTCCAATCATTCTCAATTACACACTGTTAATAAAACAGTATTTTTTGCCCATGTAGAGATAAATAATAATAACTATAAATTCAAATACAATTGTAATTTAAACTGTCACAACGCAAAAATTAATGATCATTAAGCAAAATATATAAATATATATTTTAATGTAGTTTATTTGATATGACCTAGACATACATTCTGCACAAACAAGAATATCAAAATACGACTAGTTCTTTTTTTTTTTTGCGGTGGGGCGGGGGAGTTATGGACATGTACTGCAGCTAGCACCATGGTATTCTTTTAACATCATAATGCCACG
>NW_015515611.1:0-373 GCF_001515645.1 Sinocyclocheilus grahami | reverse complement strand
CACAGCGGCTGCAGGGGAGAGCAGTCACAGAGTTCAGACTCATGTCAGTTTAAAAGCCCTCAAACTTTCAGATTATCCTCAATATTCCTGAAACACGAAACATGAGTGCTCAAGAGCTGCCAGCAGCTGAGGGGGTAAATAAACAATAGGAATTTAATCAAAAAGGAATAAACGCTCTCCACCAGCACAAATAATGGACAACGTGCCACTTAATGACTTAAATGCACAGTTGATTCTGTCTGCAGTCAGAAAAATGGGATGCAGGTTTTCAGGACAAAAACAAAAAGGACATGTATGGGGATGTGAGCAACCGGTTCAAGGCACAGAGGGAGGAAACCCCCGTCCTAATTATTGCAGGTTGAACACAATGAAC
>NW_015515610.1:4960-5263 GCF_001515645.1 Sinocyclocheilus grahami | reverse complement strand
TTTTTTTTCTAATAATGTGGGATATTCTGCTAGTTATCTTGGTTTGTGAAAAAAAGATTTTTAGATGCAGAAGTCCAGTCACAAATATATTTTTATTTAATAAGCTAAATTGAATGTTTGTTTTTTTCTCTCCCCCCACCAGGTCCAAGCATGTGCTTGAGCTGGCTGAATCCTTACATAATGCCAAACTGCAGAAGAACCATCTAGACCTGGAGCTGGAGATACTCGAACAAGCTGCTGAACTTGCGGCGAAGGAGGAAGCAGATGAAGAAGAAGTAGAGGAGGAGGATGACTCAAGCAGTG
>NW_015515610.1:719-4950 GCF_001515645.1 Sinocyclocheilus grahami | reverse complement strand
AGCCCAGGCAGTTGATTGAGGAGCTGGGAGAGAGGCTGGAGGCGGTGCTGACGATTCAGGAGGATGTGCCTCAGGAAAGACGCTCTATTAGCAGCAGTAACACGGAGGGAGAGGGAGAGAGAAAGAGCGAGGGAGACTATTACCATCAGTGTGCAGCTGAGACTGTAAGAGATGCCACGAAAGCAGCAGCCAGTAGAGAGCTACTTGATGCGTGCCTTCAGAGGAATCCACTGCGTATCATAAGCAATGATGAACTGGACAGTGACGATGATGGAAACTTACTTCTTACAGTGGGAAAAGAAGGGCTTTAGTGGGAACATTGTCGCTTGGACATTACGATTCCTTTGCAGTAAGACTAACGGATGTATCCTTAAATCTGTCAGAGAATTTGTGCTTTTTCATGGATTTATGTTGTGAAAAATTACAGTTTTATTTGTGCCATTGTCATATTTGCTTGTTTCACAGTGCTGCTGTTGAAAATAAATAAGACTTTTTTTCCTTTGTACATTTATGCCATTCTGGGTAGTTTCAACTTTTTTTTTTTGCATATCACATTTTTCGCAAACATTTTATTTGTGTTTAATGGAGTTGCAAATAATATCAATATATATTTTTTATTATATACAGAATAATTTTTAAAGTATATACTTAACCTTTTATCTATCTATAATTTATCTATCTCTAAAAAAAATAGTGCGTCCTCAGCAAAACAGCACATCAGCACGTTTTATTTAGATATACAGTGTTGTCTTTAAAGAAATACCCATTCAAGTCAAATGTCTCCATTCCTGTGGCACTCAAGAGAGATTTTTGGGGTTCTTTATCTCTATGGACTGATCTTTTGCAATGAGTTTCTGCAGTGTGTGATGCTGCTGTTATTTACATGCATCCTGTTTGCAGTGAAGCACGATCCCTCGCGTGTCAGTCCTCTACTCTCATGAGTGTGAGATTAGCATGTTTGGGTTGCACATTGTAATTTCCTTGGAAGTCAAGGAGTAGGAGGTGGTCGTTTGACGATAGCAGAAAAAAGTGGGGGTGGGGGTTTATCAACAGGAAATGTTAGTTACAGCCCTTTCTTCAGAAATTGTTTTTTCTGTTACCATTCTGCTAGCAAGATAACTAAAGACATGTATTGTTAGGCACCCGTTTAGTTTTTTTCTTTTTTTAATTTTTGTTTTGTTAAATTGTTTTGTGCTTCTAAAAATTCATTTTTAGCCTTATTTGCAATATAAGGTTCTTAAAAGTAATTTTATAATGTTTAGAGGTTTTTTTTTTTGTTTTAGTTTATTATATGTTATCCCAGTCCAAATTTGCAGGGCAGAACAGCCTCACTTGTATCAGTTTTGAGTGCAATTGATTGATTTGATTGATCTGTGCTGAATAGAGGAGTCTGGTGAAAACAGTTCAATATTGCGGAGAGGCGAAATAACAAACCGGGAAGCACTTGTCAGGCAGATAGATGGTGAACTGTGTAATATTGAAGTGGAAATTGAGGAGATAAGGTGGTAAGATTCCACCTCCAGACAGCGTTTAACTGACTGCAGTCAGCAAACACACCTCACTTTAACAGACGTTTATATACTAAAGAGCTTTAAAATAAAGCAATAGCAGTTTTACAATTTGGCAAATTTACAATCTCAATTCTTGTTTTTGTACAATTTGCTTATTCCCCAATGACTGTTATGTTTAGGGGTAAAAAAAATTACTCAAATCGTAAGTATTTGTATGAAATTGTCAAATTGTAAAATAGGAAGATAGTTTGAGATTGGGTTGCAACCACTTTGAATGAGGTAACAATTTCACATTAATCATGCAAAGCCATTAAGAAAAGAGCCTTTCTAAAATAGCAGTTGTTAATTTCAAGCAGTGTCGCGGCATTATTAGCAAATAATGCTAGATTTGACTGCTCTTAAGTTTGAAATTGACTTTCTTGACCTTTTTGTCCCACTCTTGTCAAAAGTGGGGCCGCTGGTGCTACAGGGAGGGTAATATCTGGCTCCATTCTGGTATGTATTTCTCACTTTTCACTATATAATTAATACAGCGAATAAACTTAAGCCCCGTTCTACATTTGTGTCCCTCTCTATGAATTTTCTGCTCAGAAATATGTCTAAGTACGGAAGCAGAATACACTGTGAATGCCATTTCATGTTAACTTGGTCATTGACAGTCTGGTAGCTGTTCAAGTGAGGAGCAGCTTGGACGAAATGCTGTTTTAGGCCATGTGTTCCTGTTGGCTGTCTACCCTGTTCACTCTCTGACAGAGTCTGTCTGATACCTTGGAGACAGACGCTGTCTCTGTCTGTAACTAGAGCTTTTTATTTCTGTCCGTCTCCCCATCGCTCGGTCTCTCTTGCTCTGCACAGTTCTCCTTTATGTATTTTCTCTTTTCCGGTTGCAGTGTGTTGAGGATGGATGATGTCGTTAATGTAGCTCCCTCCGAGTGGGGCCAACCGAGCTCTCCAGCAGCACCTTGGGAGCCTAAGCATTTGTCCGACCTCTATCAAACCCTCCTCCTTCATCCCTCCATCTTTTATTCTCACTTCATTGCTCAGTAGCTTGTGGGAGCCCACAGGCTGTAGCCGCCTCTCCCCTGTGGGATCCACCATTGATTAAGTGACACTCTGTTGAATCGCAGTTTTTCATGGTAAAGAGGTGCCTATATTTCCCATTATGATGTCAGCCCCTGGGAACCAGACTGGTGCTTCACACCGTATGCTGTCTTGAGCGTTTTTAATAGGTTTCACCTGCAGCTAAGGGGACATTTGTGCCTTTTAAATGTATTCAGCTGACAAAACTGGATGAATGCGGTCGTGTTTCAGGAGGCTTTTTTTCCCTCTGCAGTGTGCAGTAATTACGAGCAGCTCTGACTCTCTGCTGTGAGCTGCTTATTGAAGTCCAGCTACATCTCATCTTTTAACTGTTGTTTGCGCATATTGTCAGTAGGAAGCGCGGAACAGTGCGTGACCAAATTAGCTTTGCTGGGATCTTGCTGCTCAAATCAAACTTTCACAGCTCGTAAATGTATGAACAAGGTACTAATATTTCCAGTTGTCACTTTCTTAAAGGTGTTATTTTGACACTAGTGACACCAAGTGCAACTGCAAAAATGATTGGCTCTGAAAATGAGGCGTGATTTTCCATTCAGCCAATTCTTAAAGGGGACATAAGTAACACACAGTTTCTGCCAATCTCATGTTAATCTTAAGTACTTATAGAGTAGTATTGCATCCTTCATATCTCCGAAGATTCTTTAGTTTGATCAGATTTATAAAAGACAGATACAGCTTTACCACTTCTTTCCGAAAACAGTCAAGCTCCTGGAGGCGTACTGTGGGTGGAGCTAAAGAGTCATGAGCATGCAAAGCTTTTGCGGTGAGATCATCTGCAAGCTTTGACATTGACAATAAAACGGGAACAAAAACTTCATTGACTTAAATTTGAATGAAGCACGTTGATGGGTGTGCTCTTGCGCTCGCTCTGGTTGATGTGTGTATGCAGTTTTCCGGGAGGAGTACCTATACAAGGAATTCTGCCCTTTATGATGTCATACAGGGCCAGACTCAAAAAAAACTTTCTGAAACTTATGCGAACCCTGAAGGAGTGTATTTGGCACAGAAATACTCCGTCATACGTCCAACTCACGTGGGCCATTAACAGAACCCAATGCAACTCTGCAATTTTTAAATAAATAGAATTGATTGTAAATAAGAACCGGTCCTTGGGTCTCAACCCTACTTTTCGGTAACGTAGCTTACGCATAGTTATACATTAAACCTGGACAGGAGAACATATTGTAACCCTGTAAATATTTCATACTTCGCCATTAAAGGGGGGTCATATGATGCGATTTCAAGTTTTCCTTTCTCTTTGGAGTGTTACAAGCTGTTCGTGAATAGATAAGATCCCTAAATTTGCAAAGACTAAAGTCTCAAACCCAAAGAGATATTCTTTATAAAAGTTAAGACTGGTCCACGGCCTCCAAAAAAGCCTCGTTTAAACACACCCCCATATGTCTAGGTCACGATGTGGGAAGATTTGCATAACGCTGCCCAAATGCTCACGTAAAGAAAGAAGGCGTAACTTTATTGTTGCTGCCACCACCACCGCCGCCATGTCATGGAGACTCTGTGTTTCATTGTGAAAGTGAAACTACTTTGTTTGGCCTTCCAAAAGAGAAAACGACTAGAAATCAGTGGTTAAGTTGTATTTACAACACTGTTCCAGAACA
>NW_015515610.1:0-696 GCF_001515645.1 Sinocyclocheilus grahami | reverse complement strand
AAATAATGTTCTTTTTAGCAACATCATATGACCCCTTTAAAGGTGAGATTTGGTGCTGTCTGGTGAAATCTTTGTGACACATTGCCTCAAACGGTCCTGACCTGCACTAGGTTTACTACTGACAGAACAAGGACAATGTGTTCACCCCCACGCACAGGATCCTCCTGTGTGCCATACTATTGGAAAACTCAATCTCTTTTCCTTTTAAGTGGTGCGATTCCGGTACTTGAGCACATGAATAACCCTAAAGGAGAAATGAATCTCTTCCTCTCTAGAGCCTGGCTTCTCCAATGACCATGCAAATAAGGTTTCTTTTGTGCCATGTCTCCCTTTCTGTCTCTCTCTGATTGTCTGTTTAATCTTTGTCTCCTCATTTGTCAATCTTAGAGATGTAATACACCTTTGTTTGTTACTTCAGTAGAAAAAGAGCAAATCATCTTGTCTTGACTTAGTTGCGAGTAAAAGTCCTTGTGATGTCTCATGTTATGGATGCTTTCGCTTCCATTCACATGACAACTAGAACGAAAAGCATAAAGCAACCAGGCTATAGAGAGCTACAAAGGCCCACAGAGAGTGCTTGCATCAACAGTTCCCACATGCCGAGCTTCCGGATGCATTCTAATTGGCGTAAGCAGCATCCGTTAAATCGCTCCCGTTAAACGGAGAAATTAAAGTAGTACGTGCCTAAGAGTGTGT
>NW_015515609.1:3496-5254 GCF_001515645.1 Sinocyclocheilus grahami | reverse complement strand
TTTTTTTTTTTTTTGGAAAAAGTAAGCATGAAGCTCCACCTCAAACCCCACCCCTGAACTTATGCAGGCATATGCAGATCGTACAATAATGTATAAATAAATAAAAGTACAAATTCATTTGTACAAATTCATACAAATAAATAATAGGACGAATCCAAAAGCCCTGATCAGAGAGGGGGCCTAATGCAAAGAACGTGATTCTACCGAGGGGGGCCCGAGTCAATATGCTGTTCAGAGGGCCCAGAAACCATAGAGGTGCCCCTGTATAAGCATAAATGTATATATACTGTATAAAAAAGGTTCACCAGACAAATTCATGAGTAATAATATTTGATATAAAAATGTTTCTATAACTTGCTACAAATAAAAGCAACTGCAAAGATGTATTTTATCAGCATTGATGGTTTTATTATTTGCTCATTCTTCCTCAAAAAGCCAATATTCACCAGCAGCCAGTACATCTTCAGGATGTCAGGGTTTTTGCAGTGCCTCCAGGAGATACAAATCTACCAACAACCAATTGTCCAGCAATTGCATCTTATTAGAGCAGAAGAGATCACGATGACCGCCATCTGCGATTTATCATAATTTGTGTAAAATACTGAGTTTGCCCTCATCCACCTGATTGCCCTGATGGAGGCACACATTGGCATCAATCTTTACGTGACACTTTATGGTAATTTTAAGCTCAATTTGAATGAAGTGCTAATGTAAAATAGCCCTTTTCTAGGTTGCCTGAAGAACTGGAGGGGAGTCATTGGTAATAATGAATTTCAGTCTGCTTCTCTCATACAAATCTATTTGTATTGTATAATACAAATAGCCTGCATTGCGGGTCAATACAAAACACTTTGATTCAAAGCAGTTTTATAGAAAATCATGTTGTTACTGTTTATAACACCTTAATATCGTAATGCCTTTATAGTCAAATTTAGCAAAGAGATGGGTGATAATATAGTTTAAGTTTTGGGATGATATAGAGATTTGCTTATGGCATATAGCGCTTTACAATATGCAATATATCGCTACTGCAAAGTAGGAAATACTTATACAGTTCTAACTTTACATCAAGAGTTGGGTGATAATATAGTTTACCTTTTGCCATAATATAAATAAACAAACAGTCATATTGCTTTGGAAGACTTAAAAATGTAGTCATGTGGACCCTTTTTTTATGCTTTTTGTGAATTTTGTCTTCTTTTTTTGAAGCCTGAACGCTTTGGTCTACTTTCTGAAGTGGAAAGAAATGACTTCTGCTGGTTAGCTTTAGTTTAGGCAATAATTTCCTTCGCATTTCCCGCAGCATTGTCAGAGCAGAGCTCTCGTTTGCATTAAACTGGACAAAGAATGAGGAAGATTGACAGATCTTAGTCCGTCTCACTCAGCTGAGCGCTGGACAAATGCAAAGTTTGAAATGAGAAGTATAGGTTTACTGCTGTGAATGCAAGAATAAAAGCAATGAAATTTTGAGATGAGTGCCAAGCAAGAGTTCACTCGTGAGAAGACAAAACAGTGCTGCAGAGCTTTTACACCCACGCCAGAAGAGTGTCTGAGCCAACCATTTCAAAAGAGAAGAATGAATATGATGTGAAACACAATAAGATCGACAACTGAGGGATTTTACTGTCTGTGCCATCTTATGTAACTACAGCGGATGAAAGATAATGATGTCTGTCGAGCGTGTTTGAATAAACCACTGAATTGTAGAGTAACTGTCCATGGTGCTGAATTCAGAAGCACTACCAAGTATCCACTAAC
>NW_015515609.1:0-2890 GCF_001515645.1 Sinocyclocheilus grahami | reverse complement strand
GAAATTTTTAGAGCTACAACGGATAAGGAAGTATGGGACATTTCAAATTCATCAGCCATCAGAAGTCACTGCATATATCACATATGCATTGTAGAGAAAGAGGGGGGGGGGGCACAAAACTGCACTTCTCATGTAATTATTCACTTGAAGACACAGATAATGGTATAGTTACAGCATCTACTAGAAGTGACTAACTAGTTAACTAGTTAATCCCTGACCTCTTGGAAAACTATAAAAATGATGACTAAGAGCTTCAAACTGCTCCACGATGACAATAGAAACTTAAAGTGACTGGCTATTGAAGAAGACACTATATTTTTATGCAGATGCCCTCTATACATTGTAAATAGCACAAACAAATAAATAAATAAATAAACTTTACATAAAGTTGTAAAAAAAAACAGATTATTGGAGAAACAAAATCAGTATTTCTGCGTCAAAAGTTCATGTTTAATTCAATGTGTCGCAGTTTCTTTGTAATTATGAAATTTCTCATAAAATTGTTTGCATTATTATAGATTTAGTTTTGGCCATTACACAACACAAGGGTTATGTGCTCATGATGTTTTAAAGCTACATTCAACATTTAATCGAATAAATAACTGTATCTCAGGTGTTTTGCTATGTCAACAAGAATTTGTTTATATGTTTATATTTATATGTTCAGACTATAAAATAGTTGTTCCTTTATGGCAATGCACCTGTGTTGGTAGCAGATGTTTCCACATTTAATTGATGCTGTCAGATAGTGTGGTGAGACTGCAAGAATCACGTATTAAAGCACAACAGTCTGCCTTTTCAGTAGCTTAAGTGCTCAAACACACACAAGCACACAGACACTACAAGAGCAGGATTAATTAAAATGGTTAATCAACTATAAGCTTGAAATGAAGAGCCTGTGGACTCCAGATCAGAAGGCTGTGTGTAAAACATCTCGGCATGAATATGAGTTCAGAGGCAATTCAGGCTAGCAAACTTATCCTTGCGAAACAGCCTCAATCTTCTGCTTTTTAGAGCGTCTAGGCTATTTTATCCACCAATTAGTGTCAGCAGCCCAACCTTCTACCAAGTGGACTGTGGAAATATACCTTGGAAAAAGGAACACAAACCAAAATAAATGTCCTTTCTAACAAAAGCCATAAGCTTTCAGAGCCTAAGGGTTTGGGAAAGAGAACGGCGATGTCTATGTATATACATACGCAGAGATTAATGATTGATATAGAACAGATTCCTCTCAGTGAACCGCGAAGAGATGGCCAGACACTCAGGGCCTTTTAATAGGTGCCATGCATGACTGAGTCCCTCTTACTCACACCAAAACTAATGTAGCAAGACTAAAGGTTAGGTATGAACACTACTCCCAGTGTGCTTGTCTGTTCTTGTGATACGTATTAGTCAGATTTACGGTCTTATTTTATCACAGTTAGGCAGCTAATGAAGCAATCATAAAGATGGCACTGGCCGCAGAGATTTATCACAGTGACATCAGCTGTTTGTTAAAATGAAATGAAAGTTTCGGTTAAATTTGTACTCTTGAAGAGTTTGTAAAGTTAGACATTTTCACTTAGGCTCAAAATCAACTCTCCATATTTAACTTGTGCTAGGTCAAAAAACAACAAACCTCAGAGTAGTTTCTAGTTGTGGATTCTGCACACCTCCAGCAAATGGAAAACAGTTTCCAAGAGAATATACTTTCAAATAATTCACCATAACAAAATGCCCAAGCAGACTGTTTACTGCCAAGCTCTGGTTCTCAGTAAAGGTAGAGGTCTGAATGAGTTCATGACGAGAGTAAAAATGATCCAAATGTAATAATTTGCTATTTTATGCATATAAATCCCAGATTCATTGTTCAGTTGGAGACTCAGCTAGCAGCACTGATGGTTGCCTTTTTTGTGGATTTATAATTTTTTGGACTTACACTTAATAACAACACTTAATAAAACAAAATCCAGATGAACCAGACTGCAGTGTAGGGTTAAAGGAATAGTTCTGAAGAAAATTTAATTGTTGTCACTATTTACTCACCCTGTTGTGTTGTTCCAAACCTGCATGAATTTCTTTGTTCTGTAGAATACAAAAGAAGACATTTTAAAGAATGTTGGGAACCAAACAGTTTTGGTTACTACTGACTTCCACTGCATGGACAAAAAAACTGGGACAGACATTTCTCAAAATATATTTTATATTTTCTCAAAATAAATGTTATATTCCACAGAAGAAACAAAGTCATACAGGTTTGGAATGTGAATAAACAATGACAGCATTTCATTTTTTGTGTGAACTATACCTGATATATGAATGTACACAATTGTAATTACTGAAATTAATTATAATGATAATAAAAAATAAATAAAATTATATGAAAATACTTACAAAGAAAAAAAGGTATGTGTGCAAAATGGTATATTAATATAATAATTGTATATCATTTTATAAAAATGTTATATCACTTTTTTGTTTTGCTTTTGTAATTCATAATACATAACATATGACAATATGGCAATCAAATTTATATATGAATAATACCAGCCTACCATAGACTGATTTAAGCATTAGCAGAAAAACTGATTCATTCTCTTTGGCGGTTATATATGTAAATACATTCAAATTGCAAAGGCCAAAAAACAAAACAACAAACAAACAAAAAGTTAATCAATCCAACCCCTAATCCCCCTTTCATTTTTCTTGGCAAGTTTATAGGATTCTGGCACTTCACCATGTTTTCTTGTTTGTGTTTTATGGCTCATGAAAAAAGTAGCTGATGAGAAAAAGATTGCTTTTCATATTCTGAGATATACTGTAAGGGATATGTTTTTCTGGTGTGTATATTACTCCTAAAATGCTAATCAATCAATCAATCAATCAATCAATCAATCTATCTATCTAT
>NW_015515608.1:4667-5254 GCF_001515645.1 Sinocyclocheilus grahami | reverse complement strand
AAATTTTGGAAAAATGTGAAACTCTAGATTCAGGTTTGCTCAAGGACTTTACTAAAGGAGGACAGATTTAAAATGATTAATTTGTTTCTTTTTTGATTTCACCACAATGTCACAGCGATGTGAAACGCCCAGTACACACATCCCAGAATGCCTTTCACTGACCTCAGGATGTGAGGACATGAGGACTCTTTATTCTAGCGGCTGCTAGGACTGAATTGTGCTAGACGCGGTTCACTAAGTTAGGACTTCCACTGGCTTCTGTCTGGAAAACAGTCAGCCGGAGATTCTTCTGATGAGAGTCTCTAGATGCTGAAGTTCAGTGTGGTTCAGAGAGAAAGAGCTGTAAAAGCACTTCAGATTTGTGTGACCATTAAAGCTGGAGAAAATGTCTTAGTGCTGCTGTATTCATATGAAGTGAGTTGTTTTAGTGGGTTTGCTGTTTCACACATTTGCTCCCTGGATCCCAAAAACACCAAACACTTCACAAGTAATGACAAATACGTGCCTCCTTTATTCCTGTTGTTTTCAGTCTTTGCTGTGGTTTTTTGTGAAATGTGTTGCTGTGAGTTTAGTGTTGGACTCTCAGT
>NW_015515608.1:0-343 GCF_001515645.1 Sinocyclocheilus grahami | reverse complement strand
GCACAGAATTTAGAACTGAAGAAATGACTTTGTTGATTCACCACAATCCGTAACATTACTGTGGTCAAATCAACGGTCTAAACGGCCCATTTATGACTGATTCATGCTGACAAATGAAATGAAGCATTACAAACTACAGCAGATCCGTTTCGAATTCTGTGAAATTCATTCCACTTTAATTTGACTTCAGTTAGAATTCTGTATCCTGTTTGCAGCCTCAGTTTAGATTGAAGAACGGAGTTGGAAATTAAAGCCATTCAGTTCAGTTCTAGATGATGCACAACTCACAAACTCAGAGACACACTCTCTCACACACACACACACACACACTCACTCACTCACA
>NW_015515607.1:4700-5254 GCF_001515645.1 Sinocyclocheilus grahami | reverse complement strand
GGTAAATATGAACTTAGTGGATCACGTAACATTCATATCGCGCCAGATGGGAGTAAGTGAATGAGAGTTGACACAGGAGAGAGTATCACAATGAAATCAAAGTTGATGAGGTTGAACTAATGCGTTTAAATAGCCATCAATGATTATCTATATTTCTTACCTCAAAAATAAAAAGAATAGAATCAAGCTCTTCTCTTTGCGATTTGTGACCTGTAGGAAAAAGAAAAACGAACACAAAACATACTGAACGTCACCAAGGGATCACAGAAACCCACCGGGCTGCTATTAATAGTTTAACAAACAAGGATTACATATCTCTGCTGGAAACATGGGACACTCAACATGTGGCATCAAGACCAGGAGCTCAAAACAATCTTTTTAATCAATTTTATTGAAAGATGCACAACTGTTGAGTAAAGCAAGAGAACAATTTGTTGGCTTTCAAGATTTTATAAATTTAAGTTGGCATAACATTGAAATTAACCCTATCTATTTTCAAAATGCAAGTTATATGTCTTATTGTGAACAATTCATTCTCATATATATATATATAT
>NW_015515607.1:0-681 GCF_001515645.1 Sinocyclocheilus grahami | reverse complement strand
CCTATCAGAGCCACTTCTCTGCAAACACACCCATCCGTTTATTTAGGCTACTTCACTTCCTCAGGTCCCCCAATGCACAAAAGCTGTTGTGCACAGGCTCTGATCTAGGCCACAATAAGTGGATGCATGAAATGAATAGCGTTTCATATGTGAATGTTGAGCCTATCATTTTATAGAGAAAAACCAAAATGGACCAAACATAATAAAAATGCCCCGTTGCTGTAAATTCAGAGTGGAATCAGCTGGGACATGGTGATACAACATTAAATCAATATCTGGGTCATGATACCATAATATTTAGCAATTCTTCATGTTTAGTGCATTTAAACTTATATGCAATCTTTTTCACACTCACTTTTTGGTGCATTGTGAAGGTACTTGTTCAAAACTAAGATTTTATGCAGAAATTAATACTTTTATCCAGCAAGGACACAATAAACTGATCAAAAGTGACAGTGAAAACATTTATAATGTTATACAATTTATATTTCAAATAAAAGCTGCTCTTCTGAACATCCTGTTCATGAATGAACAGTAAAAAATATATATATCATGGTTTCCATAAACTGTGATATTAAACAGAACAACTGTTTTTAACACTGATAATAAAAAATAAAACGATTTCCGAGAACCAAATCAACATATTAGAATGATTTCTGAAGGGTCATGTGACACTGAAGA
>NW_015515606.1:4768-5254 GCF_001515645.1 Sinocyclocheilus grahami | reverse complement strand
TTCGTTCAAAATGAACGAATCGTTCAAGAACGACCCAACACTATATTGAAGTGGAAGAGCTGAGGTATGGCGTCCATCATCCCGGTTCTTCTGCTCCTGTCTGCGGTTTTATTCACGGCGACATTCGGTAAGTGTCTAAAACACTTAAAGAAACGGCTTCTTAGCGTTCGGACTTGTTCTTTATGGTTTGTCTGGGTTAACCGATGTCTGCTAAGTAGCCTATACGGCTGGATTTTCTCTGACAAACAGACGACATGAAATGTTTTAGCAATTATTCTGTGATTTTTCGCTATGTATTAAAGCATGTCTTTTCTATGTGCCATTTGTGATGTTATTTTTTTTAATGTTTCACGTGTAGCTTTTAGTTGGCAGTTGTTTTCTTTTTTTGTCTTCAAAAATGATTTTTTTTGCTAAGATTATTGGAGTGGCCTATACGTTTTACTAGGTTTTCTGTCTTTCTACGAATTTCACATTTAATTCAGAATG
>NW_015515606.1:0-416 GCF_001515645.1 Sinocyclocheilus grahami | reverse complement strand
TATGACGGCGGGCAGGCCGCGTACCCCGTGCAACCACCAGTTCAGCCCGGATTCGCTCACCCGCCCCCACCAACAGGCTACAGCTCAACTCAACCAGCTTACAACCCCACCTGCGTGGAGCCACCAAAGACCGGCTACTAAACCACAACCTGGATTGTTGATGGTTATGTAGTTTTATCCTACAATTGCGCAATGTACATATACTGTGGAGGACAGCATCCTCCAGTCGGGTCGGGAATGAAATAAGTGTTTGCTATCATTGCCGCTTTAAAGTCTTTGCGTGTGCCAGCATCGTTTTCTTTACACTTAAGTTTATATAAATATATTTTTATCTACTCCAGCCATTGTCTGTGACTCCAAGCCAAATAATGTTTTTGTTTGGTTTTTCTCCACTATGCAAAAGGGAATAGGTTTTT
>NW_015515605.1:24571-24883 GCF_001515645.1 Sinocyclocheilus grahami | reverse complement strand
ACTAGGGGTAAATCAGCAGGTCAGGGGCTTTCAGGTGGGTTCGGACAGGAGCGGCGTATGAGAAGGCCGGAGCGGGTAACTTTTAGCAAGTCTGTGATTCCTAGGGTTCACATCCTGACTCCCCCATTTGTGCTCTTCAAAAGAGAAAAAAAAGAGGAGAGAGAGAGAGACAGAAGGAGAGAGAGGAAGCACAGGTCATGTAAAATGTATAAGCTGCATTTAAAAATAATTTAATTCTGGAAGCGAGCAGCTCATCTCCTGCCACCGAGGATCCGGGTGAGGGGATTCTTCTCCCTTTTTTTTTTTTTTTTT
>NW_015515605.1:21511-22846 GCF_001515645.1 Sinocyclocheilus grahami | reverse complement strand
AACACAGGCTAATTTTCATTTTTGGGTGAACTAACCCTTTAACAGACGTCCTCAAAAAATATTAAATAAATTATGTATATCACAAGGTGTGTGCGTCATACAAACAGAAACAATCACGATTGACAGCAATGATCCAATTTCATCTGTGTTGCCTTAATGGCGATATAATACTTCTAGAATGTCCATGAACTAACTGACGGATGTATTTTGTGTTCGCTTGCCGTGCCGCTCTTAAAATTACTCAAATTTTCTGTTTGTTTGGCTAAATAGGACATTATACTTGAAAAGCTAATGTCATCAGATTGGAACCTTTAAATGCCATTGTTTGTCCTTCATAAACCATCAACCCTGTTACCACAAACCCCTAGACAAGAGACAATGTCTAACTACCTCAAAAATGGCATAATATTTTCGTAGAGAATAGTTCAGTGATTTTTATTACATCTGAACATTACTAAAAAAAATTACAATAAAGCATAAGGCAAAATTCAGCAATCACAGCCCTTCATGAAAGATGGGATTCTGGAAATAATGGCCGGATGAAATGGTCTGAATGTACTTGTACAAAATGGCATGTAAGAACAGAGAATGGCATCTGAGACTCTGCTATTTAGAGACTCTCTCACCGCAGGGATGGATTCAGAACAATTGAGCTCGAAAGATTAGTTCACTCACAATAAAAAATTCTGTCATTTCCAAATCGCATGACTTTGTACAAATTGTGAATAATGTCCTGGTTGCTCTTTTCCATTGAATCACAATGAATGAACACTAGAGTTTTAGGCTTTAAAAAAACATGTAATAGCACCAAAAAAATTATCATAAATGCAAGCCATACAACTTGTGCGCTATATTCTAAGTCTTCCGAAGCCATACGACAGAAGAACTGAGTTTCATTTTATAAACAAATCACTCTTTTGAATCAGATCTTTTCAATAAATCAGTTGATCCCATTCACAAAATCATGATTCATTCATGAATCAAATTCAACTGACTGGTCGCAGCTCACCGGATGGGAAGATTATCAATCAGCAACAGTTTACAGCTTCAGTGGGTTTCTTACACAAAGCCATCTATACTTCAGAAGTCTTGATATTTAGTGCCATTGTATGGACAACATTTATTGGGCTTTTGTGTCCTTTCTTCAGTTTAAATGCTTCAGTCACCATTCATTGTATTTGCATGGAAAAAGAACAACATTATCACAAATTTCTCCTGTAAGAAAGAAAGAAAGTCATCCAAATTTGGAATATGAGGATGACAGAATTTCTAATTTTGGTTTCATTGACTTTTTAGACAGCTGAAATAAGGTCAGATAGTTTTCTTTGACGCATG
>NW_015515605.1:19871-20415 GCF_001515645.1 Sinocyclocheilus grahami | reverse complement strand
GGTTGTAATATGGGTGAAGTTTAAGACCCTTGTTTTAACCACTTCGGTACACGGATGAAATCTTCAATGAAATTATAGGTGACAATAGAAGTCTTGTGTATAAATATAAAGGATTTGGAGCTCAAAAAACTATTCTGAGGAGAAAAAGAAAACATGTTTCACTTTAGGTTTTTAATTTGAACTCAACTGAATGGATTTTAAATGAACTGGAATAATTTTAATCAGTGTTTTCTGTTGTTTTGTTGTTGACTAAATTTTGGCTTAAAACTATCACCTAAATACTAAAAAAAGAGAAATATAATGGTTGAGCAGATGGGAATATTGTAAAACTACTTTTCCCATTTATTTATACTGGACTGACAAAATTTTTTTTTTTAATTTATGTATAAGCAAACAATTGTGAAAGTGACACACACACACTGTCTGACATGTTATACATACATTACCATAAACCAAAGTTTGAGGTCGGAAGGATTTATTTATTTATTTGTTTAATTGCTTTTAAAAGAAATTAATACTTGTATTCAGCAAAGACGCATTAAAT
>NW_015515605.1:4625-5255 GCF_001515645.1 Sinocyclocheilus grahami | reverse complement strand
ACACGTATACACCGAACGCACATGTAAACAACACTCACCCACACAAGCTAACACATATGGTCCGAATAAACATAACAGATACAAGGCACAAAAGCCTTCAAATCTTCAGCTTCAAGTCTCCCAAAAGAGCCAAAGCTGTTTCATCTTCTGAATGGGGAGATAACGTGTTACGCTGTTCGGAAATCTGGCCTCGGATAAGTCCGAAACACTCAGAGAACTACACCAGTATTTTACATCTGACTCCATCGATGACAAGCGCTAACTACCATGAAATTCCCTAAAGATTAAATGTCCCGGGACCGTATTCCGTCTGCTCTGCCTTTCCTCGACAGGAGGGAACAGAGGAAAGGCAGATAAATCCAAAAGAACCACCCCACAACACTCAGCGAGAGGCAAACCAAGACAAACAGTACATCAAACCTTAGTCTGCAAAGCCTCCTTTTTATCCTGCTGGCATTAAACCCCAGACACACACACACACACACACACACACACTCGGTGGGAGACTGTAGAGAGAGAGACAGACACACTCACATACACACACACTCACATACAGGGACTGAGAAACCCAGACAAACAGAAACGGCACAGAAAGCAAACTGCAGTATTCGAACACAAACACACGAGCCG
>NW_015515605.1:0-1051 GCF_001515645.1 Sinocyclocheilus grahami | reverse complement strand
GTACTTGGGGCTGAAGGGGGCAGGATGACCTCCCAACCGTCCGAAAACCTGACCTAGACCGCTCGTACAAACCAGCACTGGACCGGAAACAGGAGAACTGCCACTGGATGCAGGTAGAAGCTGGATGACACATTACTTGGACTGAAAAAGACACAAAATTACAGTGTTTAGAGTAGCTAAGAATTTAATGGACACGTTATATCAAAATATTGAAATTGTACCTATTATATACAAATCCTTGTGACTAAAACACAAACAGAAAATTGCTTTAGGCTCATTACGGAATTGTACTAAATGCATTTGGGCATCTATAATGACTGGCTTCATTCCCAACACAATGCACAGCTGAGAAGTGCAGAAGTCTGTCATGTGAATTTTCCATCCACTCTTCAACACACTGTAATTTGGGCTGCATTCAACATGGCCACCTTTTTCTTTTTTTCGCTGTGCATCCATCCATTACCTCCTTATGATGCCCAGAAAACATTTCAATTGGATTGTGATGGCCTGTTTGGGCCCTTTGATCCTTCTCCCTTTTAAGACCTCCATTGTTCAAGATTCGCCATCCTGTGCTACCGAGAGTCTGACCCAAGGCAAATTTTCATAATGAGCTTCTTGTCTGATCCATTATGGATTCTTGGATGTGCCCACATCACACATGCCTCTGGTGTGTATTTCTGTTTTCCCCATCCTCAAAATGCTCATAAATGTATAAAGAAGGATCAAAATCCAGCAAAACACACTCATCAAAGTCCTCAAGGTAGCGATTGATTTTGCTCGTATGAATTTAGACATTGTGCAGCACTAATGAAAGATTAAAGACTAGTTGGGAGCATTACAATTTAAAACAAATAACTCAAGATGGTTTTCGTTTCATCTCCTCCCATACACAAATGAACAATATGCTGTTCCTCGCCTACATCAGCTAGTCCGGTAGTATAGTTTGAGTTCTGCTTTGAAGTTTTACAGCATGTGTGGGTGCACATATATAGGGGAGACCAGGGATGGTTGTAATATGGGTGAAGTTTAAGACCCTTGTTTTAACCACTTC
>NW_015515604.1:4415-5255 GCF_001515645.1 Sinocyclocheilus grahami | reverse complement strand
TTAAGGGGGTCTGAATACTTTCCGTACCCACTGTATATATCTGAACCACATCAATGTAATAACTGAAGACAAAATTCATTGTGCAACTTATTGTGGGAACTGACTTTACACATCCACTAAAAATCCCCTAATCACTAGCTGAATAAATGCAATGACATTTAGATGCTCTATTTTCTTTCCAATCAGCGAGAGAACATGTTTTCTAATGCACAACATGATCTGCAATGCAAAACGTGAATCCTACAACTCATTTTAAACAAACTGTCCATTTCGCTCCATCCACCTCACAGCCGAGGACATTTGCATGAACTAGAAAAGACAGAAGGACAGTAAGATGAGAGAGAGATGACAGCTGCTACAGACTCCAGCATTTATCAGTCTCCCAGTATCTGAGTCAGAGACTGAGCGATCGGAGTGTTTCTCCGGTGCCGTGACAGGACACGTTATATTAACGCTGGCTCATTGGTGAAATCCTCCTGAGGAGTCCGGCCTGATTGTCTGTCAGCAGGCCTGCCGCTGAGCTGTCACAGCGACCGGTGCGGGCCGACTTTGACGGATTGCTGCGTTATGGAAAAATTGCAGGAAAATCAATGCATGTTAATATGAGGCGAGTGCCATAACTAAGCCAGAAGCCGCCGCCTGCCGCCCATCGAGACCTCACGTTTGATTAGTCATTGTCGGGAAAAAGCCAATATATTTTTAAGCCCGACAGTTAATTTGCACCTCTGTAAAAAATTATTTCACAAATCAGTTTTTCTTTTTTTCGCCAGACTGCAATTGTGTTTTCCATTAAAGTGTATGTTGTGTGTGTGTGTGCGTGTGCGTGTGTGTGTGTGTGTG
>NW_015515604.1:0-233 GCF_001515645.1 Sinocyclocheilus grahami | reverse complement strand
TATTACCAGAGCGCAGTGAGTTCCCGCTCGTACACAAATAGAATATTCTAAAGAATTAAGCCATTAAACTGTAGAGCGTCTGCAATATTATGGAGTTTGTTATTTCTTGTTTATATATTTCCCTTGAGCAAATAAAGCAGTTAAATGAGATTTAAAGCGAACCTGAACACACTACCGTGCACTGATGCTGTTGTTTATGGAATTAAGCATCATGAATCTCTTTAGAGACTCTT
>NW_015515603.1:4011-5255 GCF_001515645.1 Sinocyclocheilus grahami | reverse complement strand
AACACTTAAAAATAACTTTGATGAAACAACCTCCTAGCCCCTCTGTATGAACTGAGAATGATGCTTGACAGCACAGAAGATGTGAAATTACAGCTTGACGGTTTTCCATATGCATGCATGAATACCATTTGGATGTAAAACTGTGGCTAGACGCAACTTCATCTGGCTTGTGTTCAGCTAAACATTTGCTGCTGTCAAAACACACAAATACATAAAGCAGAAGTTCTCCGATGGAGGACGCAATGGATTGCATGCCGCTTTCGACAGCCTTTATGTAACAGCTCTGCCGCTGTTTCCCAGCGTGGGTTCTAGAGGACTTTGGCACGTGTCGGATGCAGAGTTCAGCAGCTGGTAAAGCTCAGCACGAGCCGCCGGGGCCTGCACCCCGGGGACCGCAGTCAGTCAACAGGACTTCATTCTCCCAGCCTATGGTTCTCCGCAGACTCGCCGCAAACTGATATCCTTTAGCGAGGGCCTCAGGCAAGGCCAGTCTCTACATATTCAACTTGACAGACGAACCGGGGGAAACAAAGTGCAGTGACCCAGACTGAGACTCTTTGAAGGCAGCGAGCGGAAAGGAGCAAATCCCGTCTCCTAAATTTCAAGTGGCCTCTTCTGCCCTAACTTCATGTCATTTTGGTATCATTAATGTTTATTCCCCATGAATGGACATGTTGATTTATACTAACCAGTGCTGGCAAAGATACTTGATATTCCGAGTGGCTTGGCAAGCTATAGTTTCGACGCAGGGTTGAGCAACATTCAGAACTTCAGAACTAATAAACAGGATGCAGAATTGCAATTTGAAAGCAAGAATTTATCTAATTAGACAAAGTTTGTCTAGACAGTTTTAAATGGTACATTGAAAATGGCTTAAAAGTTTAAAAAAAGACAATCCTTAGAATTTAAAACATTTTAGGCCTTGCAGATAGATGTACATTTGGATTTAGTTTGTATATAATATATCATATATTGGGTTATTATAGTTAACTAAAATGAAAACCATAAAACTATATATAATAACTTAAAATGATTAATACATAATATATAAAAATACCTTACAATGCTAACAAACATAAACTACTAATGAACTACTATTACACTAATACTCATAAAATGGCAAAAACAGAAATACTAAAACTATAATATTGAAATGTAAACTTAAAGAAAGAAAAGTCAATATAAAAATAAAAATTAAGGGAAAAATGAATAACTATCTTTATTGGTACTAAAATAACAGTTTA
>NW_015515603.1:2145-2563 GCF_001515645.1 Sinocyclocheilus grahami | reverse complement strand
TATAAACACACACACACACACACTGTATATATAATATCAAAAACATGAAAATAATAAAACTTTTGCATTAGGTCACAATGCAACATTCAATAATAAGAAAACGTTACTAATTCATTAGATGCTTTATTTGTATTATTATTATTATTATTATTATTTACACATTAAAATGCATATAATGCAAAGCATTTATTGACTTTAAGAATAGTTCTTAATACTCAGCATATTTATTAATGTCAGTTTTATCTATATTTAAACTGATTTTGAAACCCTCAATTAAACAGAAATTGCAGTGATAAACACTGCAGTCTTGAACGTATAGTCTTGAATCTCCGAGCAGCCTTTTGAGTCTTGAGTTTTGAGCCTAAGAGTCCTCAGCCATCTTCAAGAAACGACTAAAAACACATCTGTTCCATCTTTA
>NW_015515603.1:0-652 GCF_001515645.1 Sinocyclocheilus grahami | reverse complement strand
TTATTATTATTATTATTATTATTATTATTATTATTTAATATTATAATTTAAATTAAAAAGTAAATTTGAACAATTGTGATAAAAAGTGCCATTAGCTATGTGTTTTCACAATTCGTTCTGCCTGTTTTTTAATGAAAGAATGCAAATAAGGTTTCATGACCAAAAAATAAATAAATAATAATAAAAAATATGGCCAGTAAATTTTCCCAAGTCACTAGTCAGTGGCAGGTGTGGCAAAATGTTTTTGGGTTTTAGGCCATGTCTTAACAGTAATTTTAAGTTAAAATGAGTTTATGATTTATTTTAAAACTTTGGTTACATACTTAAACCTGTAAAACCTGACATATAAAACAATTTTTTATTACTTATTTATTTTTAAATGGAACAACTTATTGAACGTTTAGGCAAAATATTAAAAGATAAAGAAAAAAGTTAGCTTTTTTGAGTATCATATATATTTCATGTATCAGGCTCTTATGGCTCAAATTGAGCCAATTATATTTATATGGACACAAAGTGATGGAATCCTGATGCTTGTAATGTAAATCAATGAGATCTTTATAACATATGCATATAAATATCAGTGGTCACTCTATATCTCCAATAGTGTCTTAGTAAGATGAGATTGAAATGATCCAAACATATAATGCAG
>NW_015515602.1:3406-5256 GCF_001515645.1 Sinocyclocheilus grahami | reverse complement strand
GCTTTGTCACATGATGCTCTGTCATATAGTGCTGCCTAATGACTTTCGTTGGAGATCTGTCACACTCATTTAAAAAGAGGTGACTTGCAACTCTCGGTGCATTTTTTTGCATTAAGATAAATTAGAAACTCTGAGATTTTTCTCAGCAGCTTCACAACACCGCTAGTGAATCTACAGTGTGAAACATACAGCGTTTATGAATAGGGAGACATTTTTATCCAAAGAGACACTGCTTGCAGGTTATACGTTTATTCATTTTATATGACTCTGAATGAATGACACTAATGAGCTGTATTTTTTAGTGATTAAAAAACACAGTTACCAATATATTTGACTCCAGCATGTGTGACTCTTATGAATGGGTTCATAATTCATATTAGTAAATCAAACACAGCTCATTTTGCAGAATACAACAGTGCCCACTCACTTTTCCAGCTGTCCTTGTTTCAGAAGTATTTTTCCATTCATTTTTCCCATATAGGTTTTTTTTTAAAGGCTTTGTTTAATAAGCCATTAACCAAACCAACCAGCTGGTGATTTACAACATTACAAATTATGATTTGAAGCAAAAAAATGTTTGTACAAAAAGACAAAGGTACAAGACTGTGTACTTATTGACGTAGGAAAATAACTACAAACCCCATGAAACATTATGAATGACATAATCAAATTAAAAACAACAGATTAAGATAAAACTATTGATTTAAAGATGTTGATTGTGAAAAAAAACATTTTACGTTTATTGCAAAATATGCATATATACAGTATATATATACACACACAAATATTTAAGTAGTTTGAGAGCGTAGGGAGACTCAATCACATCGTTCGCAGGATTAAAGGTTTATGAAATAGCGTAAACAATCAGTTCCCGTATGGAGAATTTTTAGTCGTTGACTAAAGTGGTCTTGGCAGTATGTTTGTATGGTAGAAAGAGGCGTGTCTAGCTCAGTGGGTGTGTCTGATTCAGTGTCAGCTTACAGTACAGGACTTTACATGTACTGTAGAAGCCATTGGACAGCCGTCTCCATAGTGCAGTGGTGCAAATTCAGAGTAGTTTAACCCCAAATTTAGTTTTTCGTAGACATACGTTTTTTGCTATGCATAATGTTTGGGAGTTAACTGCATGATGTACATTTTCAAAGCTGAATGTACCTGTGGTTTGGTTTCCTCCTCATCCTTGTAGAAGAAGAGATGGTCAGCACGCAGCACAAACCAGCGCAGCTGCCAGTTCTTCATGATGCTCCTCTGCTTCTTCAGCCAGCCAGACTTTAGCACCCCATCTTGGAGACTGGGTGAGGTGGGCCGGCATGAGCCACGTGATGCCTCTCCCATCACCATGCTCTTGGACCTGGCTGTAGGTGACGAGAAGAGACGTACAGTGATCAAGCAGTTGACAAGCATCAAGGAGGACAAGCACTTACAGTAGCAGAGGGGAAAACTGTCATCATGTACTCGTCTCGTGTGGAACACAAAAGCAGAATTGTAAGCTATTGTATGACTTCAGAAGACTTCATGAGTCATACCAACCACATTTTTATGAGACATTTATGGTCCTTCTGTGTCTTTTTTGCAAGCGTGGCAGCTTCAGTCTCCATTTATGCCATAAATGCATGGAAAAATTGATCCACGTTATTTCTTAAAAATTACTCTGTGTTCCATGAAGGAAAGAAAGCTTCATTAAAAACATGTAGCTCAAAGATAGGTGCGGTGTTTCACCTGCAAGGCAGTGATTTGTTCAAAAACTAAACAGTCAGTGAATGTTACACAATGATACTAAATTATAATTTTTTTAATAATAATTTGAGTTAGTTGAGGGTTTTGTAATTTAGTTGTGTTTTTGTCATTTT
>NW_015515602.1:1544-3061 GCF_001515645.1 Sinocyclocheilus grahami | reverse complement strand
CATCCTCTCTGCTCTGTACCAGTTACCCTCTGGTAAATTTATCTTGGGATTCTCCTGTATCACTTTCCCAAAGGGAGTGAGTTCTCATACTCTAATAGGATCTCCAGAGTGTAATTTAGAGGCTCAGAGGCTCACTGGATATAGAAACCTCTGCAGTTTGCCATTTCATGTAGTTAAGATAGAGGTTCCTGTTCAGCTATATACAGCACATAGAGTATCATTTAACAAAAATAGAAGATACTACCCTGTATCTGTTCCTTAATGGAAGTGAGCAGATTTTGGTCTGATTCTTCCAATTTTATAATTTGGCTGATCTGACACAGGCCACACACACACAAGCTGTGCTGCTTGATGCTTAAGACAGGACTACTGTATGAATAATCTGTGTCACCATTGATAATTTATAGGAGTCTGTCCAGCACGCACAAAGTCATCTTATGCCTCTGGGCTGTAGACTCAAAATCAATGCGTGTGTGGCTTTCAGAGAAAGAGAAGAAATCAATGTGTTTTTAGATTATATTATTTTTCACTCCCAATCCACTGGTGAACTGGACAACTGACTGGTCCTTAAGTCTCTAATTCATATAGAGTGCAACAGTCTGGATCCTGAAATAAAAATCCCATATTTTCTCCATAGGGAAATTGGTTTTGAATTATAAACCGTTAAAGACAGACCTACTGTGAGCCACGAGGATGTTAAGCAATGGGATATGCTTTTGTTGAATCCATCACCCTGCATTATTTCAACTTATTTTTTAAAATAATCATATTTAACAGAGCAAGTCCTGGTGAAAAACAACATTACCCATGAATCTGCAAAGAAATCTCCTCCAATCAGAGAATTAAAACAAGATAATTACATCTACATAATAAGTACAAATATTTAGCACTACTCCCATGAAGCACTGCGAATGAGTTAAGAGTCAGTCTCCTTATGCTTGCAAATGACTTATAACTCTTTAACAAATAAACAAATGGGAAAAATACTGGACGGGCACTGTTGCATTCTATTACATTCTATTTGCATTCTGTTTGTGGCCTCCACTAGAATGAAATATTCAGTACAGATGTGGAGGGATTGAGTCAGGCTCTTAGAGAGACAAATGCCTGATGGCTGCTGGGTCTGTCTCCAATGGCCTTTTCCATAATGTCTCCTCTTCATCTGAGCTGCAGGCTTCTTGATTACATTAGCTGTGTCTAAGGGTGTGGTGGGTTCAGTAGCCCTGCTCTGTCTAATGGAGACCAGAGGAAGACACAAGGGGGTATCTGTGTGTCTTACTTGATGTGTTTATGATACAGACAGAACTTCCATGTTCAAAATCCTGTCTGGTAAAACTGGCAACATTTAGCTAGCATAATTATAGTTAGCCATCTTAAAGTTTAAGTCATTAGTGGGTATGCTAATATAAACAGGTGGTTTTTGCGGTTGTGGCTGAGTGGTTAGTCTTGTTATGCTGCGTGAATTCACATGATTCAGCCTAGTGCTGGGCGGTATACCGGTTCATACCGAATACCGG
>NW_015515602.1:0-584 GCF_001515645.1 Sinocyclocheilus grahami | reverse complement strand
AGAAAATATGGTTAACACCTGGTCATGCATGAAAAAAAAATACCGCCATGTACCGTGAAAAATACCGTGATATAATTTTTTGGTCATACCGCCCTGCACTAAAACTTGGTAGTGGCCAATGCCAATCTCATGTTTGATATTTAACCTTCATCACTCATTAAATTTTGACTTGGTGTGACGATCAGTGTAGCCTTTGTTTTCGTAGTTAAAGGAGAATGTAATGCTAAATTTGAATTTTTTTTCTATCACGGGTGAATACTGCATTATGATATTCCTTTGGATGAGTAATCCATTTTATTTCTGAGAATATTTCGCAGTATAAACTAGAAAAATATAAATCCTGCACATTACTCAAGTTTGCATCGTCACAAAAATATTTTGATGAGCAACTTTTTGGTCAATCGACTTTCGCCACCCAGGCTTACTGGAAATACGTGACTTTACCTACATTTCTGCTAAACTCACCAAACGTACCTATACATACGAATCACTGCTGTTTCCAGTTGAAATGAACACTAGAGGCAGTAAAACTCAGACAATTTTTATTCCTTTTCACACAAAGTATGTTTTACAGAGTTTCGATT
>NW_015515601.1:4446-5256 GCF_001515645.1 Sinocyclocheilus grahami | reverse complement strand
TTTTTTCTTACAGTTTACAATAAGATCTATGAAGTGAGCATCATCAAGTTTCAAGAGGGCAAAGGTTCATCTTATGGTTTCTATGTAGAAGTACTGCTGTGAGAACACAACAAAGGCTGACCAAGGGTGTGGAAGTGGAGAAGAGCAGAGCAGACAGTCCGTCACTATCCGTCACAGAGAGGGGTGAGATGAGAAGGCAGAACGAGGAAGGACAAATAAAGCAACGCGGCAGGGAAAGGGGAATGCCAGCTCCGCAAAGGCCTTCGGCTTTGGCTGGGGTTTGTGCTCGGAGAAGAGTGGAAGACGAGCAGACTCAAATTAAAGACGTGCCGTCAAACCAGAGGAAATCCTTCTCATCCTGCACTCTTTAAGGGGATTTTTTTGGGGAAAAGCAGAAGGAAGGGACTTAAGGAAAGGGCGACAGTGCTTCCGACTAGCCACAAGTCAGACAGGAGGGTCAATTTTCCAAACCTCCTTAACCACAGGACGCCTCCAATGTGGAGAGCAGGACGCTTCGATGGGGAGCTTGTACTGTAAATAAGACTGGAGATGCTGCTAATTCAAATGTTATGGCCACACAAACGCACCCATTCATTTTCATCCAGCCTGCATTCAACCCGTCCGACGCCTGAGTTTCTGGCACCCGTGGCTGCAAAGAACCTGGGTTCGTGACCTTCAAAGCACCTGACCTGTGATGGATGCCACAATAAACTCACTTTTGTCTGACTGTACAAAAAAGAACAAACAATTTCCCCCAAAGGCTATAGATTTACACTCACACATTAGTGACAACACATGTAATAAGTGTTT